>NW_027492015.1:630000-770246 GCF_021521415.1 Bidens hawaiensis | reverse complement strand
ATCTGGATCATGGGGTATCCACTATCAGCAGTGCCTCAAGTTTTGCTCGCCGTCGCTCAGGATCCTACAACGTTCAGATCGGAAATATTAAAATAATATCTCAAGCATATGTTCATAATATTATCTATGTGAAATTACATGCTAAATGATTATGTGTTTAGTTCATAGCTTGTTCCATGAAATTGCGATCGATTGCGCGTAATTTGTATGTTTTCACCTTTTAAAAGGTAATCTTTAGGATAAAACAACGAGGCTTTAGTTTTATGAACTTGGGTTAGAACTTTATTTGTAATGATTCGTTATAATCCGGTTTTGGTGTTATAAAGTTTGTTAAAGCCAAAACTGATTCTGGAAGGACCATTCTTGTAAATATAATATAATATAATATTAAAATAAATAATCCAACCCTAATACCCACCCCAAACTGTCGACTCTTCCTCCCTGCTCCCACTCATCTATCGCAGCTCACAAACCATCTCCACCATCTTCAATTCAACCTTGGGTCTTGCAATTAGTAGTGTCTTTGAGTGATTCTCAGCATTCCTAACACTAGTTGGTAAGTTTTTATGCATTAGTTTCATGTTTTAATGAGTTATAATGAAACCCTATATGTTCAATGGTTGTATTATTGATGATTATGATGTTAATTGATGAATTAGAACCCTAGGGATGTCATAAACATGTTAGGGATTGAGTTTTGATGACAACAGTTTGCTGACAGATTCATTATTGTTTATTGACTGGTCTGTAACTTGATTTTAATAGATGAGTTTTGATCAATTCTTGATTCCATGATGTTCTACTTTGAGTCTAGTTTCCAGAAAGATATAGTATGCAATTTTGGACGGGTTTTGAATAGTTTTTATGATTTTACAAAAATATGTGTCAAGGATGATGTGAGGAGTCAAATTCTGGTATGTATTCTCGATATCTTAACTCTTTTATGGAAAAGTCAATGGGTTGGTTTTACTACTTAAACTTCAAACTTTTATTTAGGATTCTAACCAATTGTTCTTGATTAATTTGGTTTAGTATTGATTTCTAACCAAATAAAAACTCAGTGTTGCGCACTAAAAACGCTGCACGTGCCTTTCTGGTTTGGATGAATTTTGGTGATTTTTGTGTGAATTGGAAAAATATAACAAAAATATATTTAGAAATATAAGACATGTATTCTACCGTGGTAAATATTTTATAATTTATTTATATTATTTGCCTACGTAATAAAATACACCTTTGCATGCTAAAATCTGTCTTATAAATCCAGAATCCGTTCATGTGTTATTTGATGAGATGCATGATTCTTTGGTTAATATTGGATATATGAATTGCGTTAGAACATGTTTTCACTCATGAAAGTAATATAATCACCAACGGGTCGTCGTGTCAAACTTGTTGCATTGTGAGTCATTACATGAACCATAGGATTATGTGTTATTATACACTTGAGTTGTCTAGTTGCATGATCACACTCTCATAACTTAAACACTTGTATTAGGTAACATTTAGCAAGTCAAGTGCATTCTTTTGTTTTTGAGGAAATTCTATTACATGCGTCAACTTGTGAGTTCATACTTTTCATACTTGCTTTTGGGGAGAAAACACAAAACGTTTTCCTATACTTGTTTTCGAGGGAAAACGCAAAACCTTTTCCTATACTTTTTTTCGGGGAGAAAACATGATATGTTGTAAAACACACTTACTTTCCGTATCGTTTTATCATGTTTTAAGTGCTTAATTGTTTAATAAATAAGAGTTATGGATGGTTTTTGCTTGATTTTACAAAGATTGAATTTTAATTGTAGGTTATGAGTTTTAATGGAGAAAAGAGTAAAGTTTGAAGACTCTAGGGGCCTTTTCGATCAACCTTAAAGACTACAACTCAAGGCCCGACCCAAGCCCACAAGATTAAAGCCTTACATGATAATATATTAAGTTAATTAACAAGAAAAAAACCCTAGACCAGCCCAAAAATCCCGAAATCAGCAGCCCCCCTAGTCCGATCGCAATCTGCAGCCAAGAAAAGAAAGAAAAAAAAGTGTTTTTGAAGCTTGTGGCGGCTAGAGGAAGAAGAAGATCATTAAAGAAGGTTGTGGACAGCAGCTAGGGTTGATATTAATCATTAAACTCAGCCCCAATTGGTAGTAAACATTCCATATACTTTGTGTTCTTGTTCAAGGTTCATAACTTGTTGATTTGATCTTTAAACTTGATTTCTTTTGCAATTGAATTGAAGATTGGATTGTGTATGATCTTGATAGATTGTTGAATGATTAATATGATGTTTATGATGATTAATATAGTGTTTATAATAAGATATAGCTGCTGCCCAAAACTAATGTTAGGCTAAACTTGTTAGTTCTACCTAGGTTAGATGTTTATTGTTAGGTTTTAGTAAGTAATATGGATTGTTGATCATCATAACTTGAATTGTTAATGAAAAGTTTGGTTTAACGTTGAATTAGGTTGTGTTTAGTGCTGTGTTTTATTAATTAT
This sequence comes from Bidens hawaiensis, assembly GCF_021521415.1. Classification (NCBI taxonomy): domain Eukaryota; kingdom Viridiplantae; phylum Streptophyta; class Magnoliopsida; order Asterales; family Asteraceae; genus Bidens; species Bidens hawaiensis. The sequence continues at coordinate 767,750 of NW_027492015.1, read as the reverse complement.
ACTCATATACCTCTTGCTTTGATTGATTGAATCGGTTTTGGTTAATTTTAGCTTGTTTAAACTCTTTACTTTGTGTTCAGAGATTGCTTGCGGGGTGTACAACCATAGGGTTTAAGTGGGTATGTTAATTAGTTAAAATCAGCGGATAGGCACCTTCTTAGAGACCGAGAGGTGATAGGAAGTAAGGTCGTCTCATTGCTTTTACTTATTAAGATTAGGATCGGACGAGAGCCCGCTCGGTTCTTGTCGGGTTTGGGTTTGTGAGCGATTAGTTGACCTAGTTTAAGTTAAACTAAATTGTTCCTCTATCCTTGGTTTCGTAGTATTCGTCTCCATTAGGGTAGTGTGTCGGTGAGACCGAGAGGAGCGTCGACATTAGAACACTTTAACAATTCGTTTCCCGGTTTGTTCTTAAAATCAACTAAGTGTAAGTTAGGGTTTGTTGGTGAGACCGAGAGGTGATCTAGCTTTCTTGAGTGAACCTTAGTTATGTCATCCTTAGGAAACCGGTGTCGTGAGATTTTTCAATCCATTAGCTTTTTATACCTTCAATAGGATTCTTAACTAGGTAGACATTTTCTCCATTGATAAGTCTCATTCTCAAAGTTTCGTCTAGTCTTGTTTGGTTAAGTCTTTTAAGTTAGTTAAAGTAAGTTAGGTCAAATAGTTAATAATTAAAAATCAATTAAAAAATATTATTCTTAGGTGAGTCTTGTTTAGGGTTAAGTATTAAGAACATTTTCACGTGTCCTTGTGTTCGATACTCGGATTTCCTTAGGTCTATACTATTAGTGATCGGTACACTTGCCGGTTGTGTGTGGATTCGTTAGGATTTTCGTTTTACAAATTTAAAGCTTAGTTGTGAGTTATTTAGAAAGAGCACCATTAGATACACATCAAAACACGAACTTACTTACATACTGGTTTTCTGGAGGAAAACACAGTGAATCGTTTTACATTTTTCGTAATTAATTATATATCACAAGTTTATACTAGATGCCCTTATATCACTTAAAGTCCTTACGTTACCTTGAACCGATAGGCTGGGATCGCGGGGTTATGTTGAGTAGTACTACTGGGTTTGAAAAACCCCACTCGGGCTAGTCACGCTAGCGCGGCTGCGATGTCGTAAAACGAGTGTTATATTTACCTAACTTTTATACGCCAGTGTTGGTGATAGACCTAGTAAGAAGGCATACATACAGTCAGCTTTGGTTCAAACGTATAGTAGCTTGTGAATGGGTTAGGTACCCTGGTATATTTGAAATGCGCTAAATCTAATTACATTACTTTTTACTATAACTTATGAACTCACCAACCTTATGTTGACCCTTGAGTATTTATACTTGCCATGTTACTAGGTATGCTAAGGAGCACGTGCATGCATTTGTTTGGAGTTTCATTATGACATGGATAATTACCTTACATTGTATTACACTTGGATGGGTTGTACATGTTTGAGCATGTAACTACTTTATTTTTAAATTGTTTACATTTACGCTTCCGCAAACGCAATTGCACGGTAACTGGATTTTCTCATATTAATGAGTGATAATAAATGGTATCTTTCATATTAAATGATGTTTAGTATAACAAGTGGCTAGATCCTGGTATGTAATGCGCCTCGCGATAAAACCCCGTTAGTTGAAATTTGAGGGTTTGACATTATCCTCCATCTTATAAATCTTTAGTTTCGGTCCTCATAGAATGTCTCACCTAAGAACCCATCGTCGTCCTCGACATCAATCAACTGTTTCTCATGACCACCGTATGGCCGCCTGTATCGCCAAGAAGATAGCTGCTGCGATCCCTAGGATAGTAACATAAATTCAAAACATCAAAGCAACTGATCCAACCTTTTCCACTAATTCCTCTGCTGGTAACTACGAACCTTCTACCTCCACTCATCCTCACAACAAGAAACGTAAGAACATTGATGCAACCAATCCTACCCAACCGCAAGCCTCCTCAAGCAAGAATCCTTACCTCGGTCCTTTCCCGTTATGTAACATCCTACTTTTGATAATAAATAAAAGGAAAAGTGTTTATTAAAAGTGTGTTAATATTTAATTAAGTTAAATAAAATAATAGAGTGTGAGCTTAGTTAATAAAATATGGAATAAGGGATGGTTATGGGCCTTAGTTCCATGGGCTTAAGGGTATATAAACCCCTAAAACCTCCCTAAAACCGTAAGATCACTCATTCTTATCCATAAACCTCCTTACACACTCAAAACACACACACAAACACTCTCAGACCTTACGGCTCAAGATCCACATTCGAAATATAGAGAAGTTTGTGTTAGATCTTTGTTATACAAGCAAGAATAACGGTCCTAGTCACGTATTGAAGCTAGCCGCAGCTCAATGTGAACCAAAAAGGTACATTTTATGTATAAAGATTGTGTTTTAAGGAATGATTTGTCCTAGGACTTGGTACTGAGGCAAATCGGGTATTTTCATGCCATAAAAATGCAAACTTGATGTTAAAAGAGGACTTAATGAACTCGATAGTATGTACGGTTCATGTAAAAACCCTAGATCTCGCTTAAACGAGTTTGAAATCAATAATATTAGCTTCACCTGGTTTTGGGGTTGAGTTCTTTTTCTTCGTTTCAACCTTCTCCTCTTCACTGGTGGCAAGGTCATCATAAACCATCTCGGCCAATTCCATGGCTGAATCAAATGTTGCGGGTTTATTAGCCCTAACCAATGTTTGGACACTTTGTGGTAGTCCTATGATGTAGCACTTGATTCTTTTTGCTTCAGTATTAACCATGTCAGGAACCAATCTAGACATGCGGTCGAACTCATTGGTGTATTCACGGTGTGCCATTTTTCTTGCTTTCAGATTCAAAAACTTCATCTAGCGGTAAAACCAAACAGAAGATTGAATCACGTTGATTCAATCGAATACCGTGATGAACTTCCAAACCCTAAAAATCCCACCCAAAGGTCAGGGAAAATGAAGAGAAAAATTAATTATTATAAAATTCAAGTCTATCTCTTCAGATTACATCAACATAATATAAATAGAGTTTCAAATACGAAATGGGCCTAAAATGGGCCATGGGCCAAACACAAACCCAAAAACAAAAACATAAAAACTGACAAAAAACATAAAATGGCCCATAACTTTATTTAGGAGTCGTTTCTGGGCTTCGGACAGGGGCCGAACCACCGTAGGCATTGGCCACAATGTGATCCTCGTCTCAAGCTTCGATTTGACTGGTAATGGGCCTGAAACGGAGCTTCGTGGGCAAGTTATGCCCGTTTTCGTGGGCCACCTTTAGAGACACGATCATGGGCCTCCAAATATAACATGGCCTGTTCTTCAATACTTGGGCCTTCATCATTCCCTCCTGGATAAACAAAATTCGACTTCGAATCTGCAATGACCTCATCATCAGACGAATCCCCATAAAATGGCAGCAAGTGTTTGACATTAAAAACATCCGAACAACGAATATGACTTGGTAACTTCAGACGGTAAGCATTCGGATTTATTTTCTGCACAATCTCCACTGGCCCGATTTTCTTGGCTGACAATTTGTTATACTCCCCAACTGAAAAACGATCTTTAGTTAAAACATCCCACACAAAGTCTCCTACTTCAAAATCAACTTGTCTTCGCTTTTGAATAGCAGCCTGCTTGTACTTTGAATTGGCTCGAACCAGGTTTTCATGCACATCTTTATGAATTTCATGTAGCCCTTCAACAAAATCTTTCACCTTCTTAGGTACAGAACCAGGAACAGGAAGTGACATCAGGTCAAGGGGACCCCGTGGCTGAGCAGAATAAACCACCTGAAAAGGACTAAACCCGGTACTTCTATTGACAACATGATTATGAGCAAACTCAGCTTGACATATCTTTTGATCCCAATACTTCACATGATCACCCACAAGACATCGTAAAAGATTACCAAGTAACCGATTAACAACCTCTGTTTGCCCATCTGTTTGAAGGTGATAGGCACTACTGAAGTTAAGCTGAGTATTCACTATTTTCCATAGGCTACGCCAAAAATGACTCAAGACACGAGTGTCCCGGTCAGAAACAATAGAAGATGGCAAACCATGCAAATGATAAACATCCCGAAAGAATAATTGAGCCACATTAACTGCATCTGTCGTCTTCTTGCAAGGAATAAAGTGCACCATCTTGGAGAACCGATCAACAACAACAAAGATCGAATCGTTACCCCTCTGAGTCCGAGGTAACCCCAACACAAAATCCATACTAATGTCAGTCCAAGGCTTTGAAGGGACTGGTAAAGGCATATAGAGACCCGCATTAGTAGCAGTGCCCTTTGAGACTTGGCAAATTCGACACCTTTTGACATAACGATCTACCTCTTTCCTCATAGTAGGCCAAAAGTAGGAAGACTGCACCAAATGTAAAGTACGGTCACGACCAACATGACCCTCCCCATGTAACTCCTGAATAATTTTCAACCGAAGACTGGAGTCAGGAATACATAGCTGATTCCCTTTGAACAAAAACCCATCATGCAGAAGAAAATCTGACTTCTGACCCGCTTGCACATCCTGCAACACAACTGAAAAATACGGGTCAGTGGTTAACAGCTCACGAATAACATCCAACCCCAGCACATTGATTCTCACAGCAACAAGCAGATTCCCCCTCCTGCTCAAGGTATCAGCAACACGGTTTGAAACACCAGTTTTGTGTTTAACCACAAAAGTAAACTTTTCAAGAAAAGCTAACCAACACCCATGCTTATGAGATATCTTGTCTTGCGTGCGAATATGCCTTAGAGAATCATGATCAGTGAATAAAACAAACTCTTTATGAAACAAATAGTGACGCCAATGCTTTACAGCTTGGACCACTGCATAAAACTCCAGGTCATAAGTACTATATCTCAACTTTGCCCCTGTTAACTTTTAACTAAAATAAGAAATTGGTCGACCCCCCTGACTGAGGACCCCGCCAATCCCAACCTTCGAGGCATCAGTACGAAGTTCAAAAACTTGTGAAAAGTTAGGCAATACCAGAATTGGTGCGGTAGTGAGCTTTTCCTTGATAACCTGAAAAGCTAATTCTGCTCCCTCTGTCCATACAAACGTCTTTCCCTTCATGCAATCTGTCATAGGGGCCATAATGGAACTGAAGTGTAGAATGAACCGCCTATAAAAAGAAGCAAGCCCATGAAAACTGCGGACTTCGATAATGGTGGTAGGAGTTGGCCAGTTTTGAACAGCTGCAATTTTAGATTCATCCACCTGTATCCTATCACCTGAAATAACATACCCTAAGAACAAAACTTTAGGGGTCATGAACACACATTTATTTGTTGCTGCATATAAACTGTCTCTGCGAAGCAAGGCCAAAACTTTCTTGACATGCACGACGTGCTCACTGAAAGAAGCACTATAAATAAGAATATCATCAAAATATACCACCACGAACTTCCCAATAAAAGGCCTGAGCAACTGATTCATCACATGCATAAAAGTACTAGGCGCGTTTGATAAACCAAAAGGCATAACCAACCACTCATACAACCCTTCACGAGTCTTGAAGGCTGTTTTCCACTTATCCCCAGGTCTAAGACGAATCTGGTAATAACCACTCTTCAAATCTAACTTTGTGAAAATAGTGGCACCACTAATCTGGTCAAGCAAATCATCAAGGCGAGGAATAGGAAACCTGTACCTCACAGTAATCTTGTTGATGACTCGACTATCGACACACATCCCCTAGGTACCATCCTTCTTTGGAGTTAACAAAGCAGGGATAGCACATGGACTCATACTTTGGCGAACATGACCCTTAGAAATCAACTCCTCAACCTGCCTACGCAGCTCTTCATGCTCTCTCGGACTCATCCTGTAATGTGGCCTATTGGGCAATTGTGAACCAGGCTCCAAATCAATATGGTGTTGGATGTCACACAAAGGTGGCAGCCTATCCGGCAAGTCATCAGGGAAAACATCAGAAAATTCCTCAAGTAAAGGAATCATAGCTTCAGGAATCTCAACTTCCTCGGGCACCGGTTTCCCTATCAAAACAAACACACTGTTTGCCTCCACCAACTCATCTTCAAACTGACTAATGGTCAACAGGTTACCCGACTGCTTTGTGGCTAGCTGATTCGGCTTGCTAGGGACAAGCGTTATCTTTACCCCACCAAACATGAAGCTATAAGAATTTGACCGTCCGTCATGTTCTATACTTCGATCATACTCCCAAGGTCTACCCAACAACAAGTGACACACATCCATAGGAACCACATCACACACAACATCATCTTTATATGTGGTCCCAATAGAAAAAGAAACAAGGGCCTTTTTTGAGACCGTTACCTCTCCCCCCTTTTTAAGCCATTGAAGCTTATAAGGCTTGTGGTGACTCTCGGTCTTCAAGGCCAACTTTTGGACTGCCTCTTTAGAAATCAGGTTGTCACAACTTCCTGAATCGATAACGAATGTGCAAACCTTCCCGAGAATGGTACATGTGGAGTGGAAGATGTTATGCTTAAGCCACCCATCTCCATCAACCTTTGGTGTATAGCAAGAACGCCTAACCACCAAGTTCACCCCCACATCACCGGTCACAAACTCCTCCTCGTACTCGGGTTCTTCATCATACTCTGGGGCCTTTTCATATTCTTCATTCTGTTCATCTTCGGATTCAACAAGCAAGTGCCTCTTACCCGCCTGTTTACAGTCAACTTGCCGATGACCCGTCTCACCACATTTGAAACACTTCACCCCGCTACTACTAGCCCCCTTAGAAGTCGACCCAGTGTTTTTGGCCCCCGACCTCTGTTGACTAGGCACGACACGAGGTCCTCCACTACCCGACCCTGAATTTCCTCCAGCAGGGGCTGGTGAATACGAACCGCCCACCCGACGGTTTTGTTTTTCAAAAGCCAAGGCCCTTTGGTATGCCTCGGCGACCGTTAACGAATCAAAAAGATTTACAGAGTCCATGATTTGAACCCTTAAACCTCCAATATACCGAGCAACGAGTTGTTCATCGGTTTCTTGAATATCATTACGAGAAATCAAATGATAAAACTCGGTCGTATATTCATTAACCGACCTGGATCCCTGTTTCAGATTCTGCAAATGTTGATACATCAACCGTTGAAAGTTGTGAGGTAAAAAAGTGTCCCGCAAACACTTCCTCATCTTGGCCCATGTCACGATCCGTGACTTCCCGAGTATATTTCGTGTCATCTTCAACTGTTTCCACCATGCTGACGCCCTCCCACGTAGCCTGGTAGGTATCAAAGAGACCCGCTTATTTTCAGGGACCTCTCGGAACTCAAACACCTCTTCTACAATAACCAACCAATCGATGAACCCCTCCGGATCCAAACTAGTCCCATCAAATTCCGGGATATCAGTACGGATCCCAGCATCCCAACGCCGGTTTCCATCTCCACGTTCTGGTCTTGGCCCCCTCTCGTAACCTTCTTCGGAAGACTAACCATCATTACCAAAAAACGGATTATCGAAATCCCTATTTTCTGGGGCCGGCCTTCGACGATTCATCAAGTCAGCCATTCGATCAGTGAGTTGATCGACCACTTGATCCAGTCGTTGCTCCACCCGCGCCATAAATAGCTGTTCTAACTCTCGTTCGTAAACCTCATCGACCGGTCTTCTCCTTGGTGTCATTTTTGAACCAGAAATTTGGCTTTGATACCAACTGATGCAGCGGTAAAACCAAACAGAAGATCGAATCACGTTGATTCAGTCGAATACCATGATGAACTTCCAAACCCTAAAAATCCCACCCAAAGGTCAGGGAAAATGAAGAGAAAAATTAATTATTATAAAATTCATGTCTATCTCTTCAGATTACATCAACATAATATAAATAGAGTTTCAAATACGAAATGGGCCTAAAATGGGCCATGGGCCAAACACAAACCCAAAAACAAAAACATAAAAACTGACAAAAAACATAAAATGGCCCATAACTTTATTTAGGAGTCGTTTCTGGGCTTCGGACAGGGGCCAAACCACCATAGGCATTGGCCACAATGTGATCCTCGTCTCAAGCTTCGATTTGACTGGTAATGGGCCTGAAACGGAGCTTCGTGGGCCAAGTTATGCCCGTTTTCGTGTGTCACCTTTGGAGACACGATCATTGGCCTCCAAATATAACATGGCCTGTTCTTCAATACTTGGGCCTTCATCAACTTGATTCTTTTTGCTTCAGTATTAACCATGTCAGGAACCAATCTAGACATGCGGTTGAACTCAGTGGTGTATTCACGGTGTGCCATTTTTCTTGCTTTCAGATTCAAAAACTTCATCTCGGCTCTCTCAACCTCTGCATCAGCACATTATCGCTTCATCACCAACTCCTTCAGGTCATTCCACTTCATAGCTTTAATCTCTTCTCGGTTCTTCCTCTGTTCCACTGTCTCCTACTAGAACATAGCCTCATCACCAAAGGATTGGGTAGCATAACCCACAACTTGATCAGAACGGCACTCGCTAATTCGAATAACCTTGTCCATTGCGGTTATGCACTGAAGAGTAATTGTCGCGTCTTCCAAGCCAATTAACTTCAGTGGGCCACATCCCTTGAACGATTTGCAGTTACACCCACCTTTTCCTCTTTTCCTTGCATCCACCTTCACAGATCGAACTTCATTCAAGTCGCCTTCCTCATCATCAACTTTCTTACCATCATTCCCTACCCTCTCAGCGGTCATTGCATGATATCCAGAAGACCGTTCAGGATTCAAGTTCTTCACGATAGCTGCTACAGCTTGAGCAATGGCAGCTTGAACAACAGAGTTAAGTTGATATCATTCGTTGTTGCTCGGATTTCGATCAGCTGCACTTTCTTCTCCCCCGGTGTTTGTAGGTGATTCAAAAGAAGGTTCTCGAACAATGCGTGGCCTACCACGACGTCTAGTGCGACCTCCCACTCCAGCAACTTTCTTAGCTCCAACCATTCGTATTCTATACGGAGACACAAACTTCATCATTCAAGGAATTATTTAGTACATGAATTGTAAGGCTAACAGGTAATAAAAGTGGCCATCTGTGATTAGCTGATCACGCTACTTTCCGTGTCCTATACACTTCCCCTTATGAGTCTATTTGTGCTAAGTTCTAGTTTTAAACAGCCAGTCAACTAAAAAATCAATTCATCCTATCCCTAACATTCGCATATCCTTTTTTTAGCAATTAAGCTAACATCAATATACATTAATTAACCATACACTTTACCTTTACTTAGCTTGCTTGAGTGACACATGGCTATCTTGAACTAACATCTTCTTTCTTTTCTTACTTTAATCCCATTCTCTGTTCGAGTCTAAGCAGGTAGGATGCTTAATTCTCTTGAACACATGCTCTGATACCAACTTGTTAGGCCCCGTTACTGGTGCCTCACTTTAAACGTTGGATTTACTCATAAACACAGTTCTACAAATCAGAGTTAATTAAAACTTTCACGGAAACGTTAACTTCAATCATTCGTTAAAAAAATATTCAAACTTGTATTTTATGCATAACATAAAACATCGTATTTTAACATCATTTCTTTCATCTTCATATGCCAGCCGTTCAATCCTTTCCATGTGCCCTCCTCATGATAGCTCATTAAACATATTTACATGCGTGCATACTAAAAGTCAGCTACGCTGAGTGAGTTCTAGTTAATCAGGCAACATACAACTCATTCTCATATGTTCACGTATACGTATCCGAAGATACATATTCATACTTCAACCGAACTTCATTCCTGACACTTTATAATTATCCGTAATAGGACTATTGCATAATATCTATTAGAAGAATAATTATTGTTACCCACAGAAGTAACACTTTGTATCATCCATAGAAGGATCCATATAAACTATCCATAGAAGGATCCCTAGATATTACCCATAGAAGGATCCTTAAGCATCACCTATAGAAGGAACTCTATATACTTTCCATATAAGGATCACTACATATTATCCATTGAAGGAGCCCTATACCTGATCCATAGAAGGAACCATATATATTACCAATAGAAGGTACTCCATAGAAGGAACCATATATATTATCCATAGAAGGTACTCCATAGAAGGAACGCATACCATATTATATAATATCCGTACAAGGAACGCTAATAAGGGTCACAGTTCTTATTTACGCTATCACATATCGAGTCTAGGTCCAACAGTAGTTTAGAGGAATTTTCCATCCTAACTCACTATGCCGGACGTGGATCTCACATACCATTCATGTACCTGCTTACACATACTTCACATATACGATAATTACATCGTAGCATACGAACACTCTAGGCGTTCTTCACATCATTCATCTATAACCATTCTCCTTGACGATACGTGCAATATCCGAAGATCGTTCACGCAACGTCAAGCATTCATTCATAACAATAACTTGACTATCATATTCGTCATTAAGACATACACTTACCATTTAAGGTAAGTGTATTAACATTCACATTGAGTATGCACACAACCCCGAAAACATAACAAGGAAATGGGTCTAGAAACTCACCTGGGTTCTGTTACGTTCTCCGTGAATCGTTATTACTCTCTTTAACAGTGCTCGGCTAACAGTACATTAATTACATGTATCAATACTTGTCCTAATCACATAATTCAGGTTTCACCAGAAATGGTTAAGTTTGGTCTATTCTAATAGCATTGTATTTGAATAACTTGTATTCGAATGTTATTAGAATACACTTGTATTCTAATGATCACATTGTAATCTAATGATCACATTGTAATCTAATGATCACATTGTAATCTAATGAACACATTGTATTCTAATGATCACAATGTAATTTAATGATCACATTGTAATCTAATGGTCACATTGTAATCTAATGATCACATTGTAATCTAATTCATGAATAGTAATCTAATGATACATTGTAATCTAATTCATGAATTTTAATCTAATGATACTTTGTAATCTAATTCATGAATTTTAATCTAATGAAACATTGTAATCTAATTCGTGAATTGTAATCTAATGATTCATTGTAATCTAATTGATGAATTGTAATCTAATGGTACATTGTAATGTAATTGCCCATGGTAATCGAAATAAGGCATTGTAATTGAACTGGGCATTGTAATCGAGATAAGGCATTGTAATCGAATTGCCCATTGTAATCGGATATGCCATTTTTAATCGAGTTGTCCATATGTAATCAAATTGGCCATTTGTAATCGAATTACCCATCGTAATCGAATAAGCCATTTGTAATCGAATTGGCCATATGTAATCGAATTGGCCATTTATAATCGAACGAGCTGGGCTGTTTAGGTCCGTTTACCACCGTTATTATTATATTTCATTGTCTTAACACTTTATTATGGTTCGGTATTAACCCATAAACATTTCCTTAACCGTTTTCGGCCTAAGCTTGACCCGTGTAACCATAAAGCTTGGACCTTTATGGTAATAAACGTTCAAGGCTAGATTTAGGGTTTCTTATGAGCCGTATACATATATGAGTCTATTGATTCTATTTTAAACATCAAGTTTGTAACTTTATGGTTCGTTTAGACCCGATCTACTCTAGGTTTGAGTTTCAAGGCAAACCGTTCATAAAAACATAACCTTTAAAGATAAAGAACATGCATTTACTCGTTTTTTAGGTTACGGGTTATCTTGGTTATGAACTTTAATCTTGTATCTTGCTTGTATATCGAAGATCTAGCAAGATCTAGGCTCGGTTTCGATCTTGGATCTCTCTCTAGCTTGCGGTGGTGAGGGGTGGTGTATGTGTGTGTTTTAGAGTGTGTAGGGAGGCTATGGTGTAGAGATGGATAAAAATGGAAAGGATTAGGGTTTAAGGGGTATTTATACTCCCTTAAGCCCATGGATTAAGGCCCATCTTTTATTTTTGGTCCATATTTATTCCATTTAATTAGCCAACTTAACCTTCCATCTTTATTATATTATTAATTCTCTATTACTTCCCGTAAACTTTTCTATCATAAATAATAATAATATATAAAATATTATTCTTGGAAATTCTGAGATGTTACAAGTCTACCCCCTTAAAAGAGGTTTCGTCCCCGAAACCTAGATTATTCCTTGTGAAAGGAACATTTCCTATACTCACACACCTTATCGAATCGTCTTTGCTCTCTTGGTCATCCTTTGTACTCCTGACTTTGCAGTCAGCGAGTGGTGTTCACGTGTTTTAGCTATTAAGGTAGCTTGTCCATGAGGCCCTCGATGTACCAAGTCTCGTCTCGTCTTCCCAAGGGACTCTATTTTATATTATATTAATGCTAATGCCTATGACGACGCTTTGTCACAACACAAATATTCATCATAACCAACATGCATTCAAGACAATTCATATCATAATTAACAAACACCAGTTTAAACTTCAATATAAAACAACACGCATCGAGTCATTAATAAGTTACACATAGATTTAATACTTATGACTAGCAACTAGCCTTCTTGAGTGGTCTTCTCTAAGCATATGGAGGAAATTGTTAAACTTCAAGCATTCTTCTCTGCTTCGCGTCCTTTTTCGGGCTTCCTGTAGTCCCTTGCTAGGTGTCCACGTCCTCCACAGTTGTGACACCTATGGTAATCCTTACACTCCCAGGAGGAATGTCCTGCTTTTCCACACCTGAAGCACACACCTAATCCCATTATGCACTCTCCCGAGTGTTTCTTTCCACATTTTCCACAGACCGGGAACTCATCCTTCCTTACCTTCTTCTTAAGGGAACCCTCCTCATTAGCTTCACCTGGTTTTGGGGTTGGGTTCTTTTTGTTCGTTTCAACCTTCTCCTCTTCACTGGTGGCAAGGTCATCATAAACCATCTCGGCCAATTCCACGGCTGAATCAAATGTTGCGGGTTTATTAGCCCTAACCAATGTTCGGACACTTTGTGGTAGTCCTCTGATGTAGCACTTGATTCATTTTGCTTCAGTATTAACCATGTCAGAAACCAATCTAGACATGCGGTTGAACTCAGTGGTTTATTCACGATGTGTCATTTTTCCTGCCTTCAGATTCAAAAACGTCATCTCGGCTCTCTCAACCTCTGCATCAGCACATAATCGCTTCATCACCAACTCCTTCAGGTCATCTCAGTTCATAACTTTAATCTCTTCTCGGTTCTTCCTCTGTTCCACTGTCTCCTACCAGAACATAGCCTCATCACCAAAGGATTGGGTAGCATAACCCACAGCTTGATCAGAACGACACTCGCTAATTCGAATAACCTTGTCAATTGCGGTTATCCACTAAAGAGTAATTGTCTCGTCTTCCAAGCCAGTTAACTTCAGTGGGCCACATCCCTTGAACGATTGCAGTTACACCCACCTTTTCCTCTTTTCCTTGCATCAACCTTCGCAGATCGAACTTCACTCGAGTCACCTTCCGCATCATCAACTTTCATACCATCATTCCCTACCTTCTCAGTGGTCCTTTCATGACTTCCAGCAGACCTTTCAGGATTCAAGTTCTTCACGGCAGTTGCTACAGCTTGAGAAACAGGGTCAAGTTGATATCCTTCATTGTTGTTCGGATTTCGATCAGCTGCATTTTCTTCTCCCTCGGTATTAGTAGGTGATTCAACAGAAGGTTCTCGGACAATGCGTCGCCTACCACGACGTCCAGTGCGACCTCCCTGTCAAGCAACTTTTCTAGCTCCAGCCATTCGTATTCTATAAGGAGACACAAACTTCATCATTCAAGGAATTATTTAGTACATGAATAGTAAGGCTAACAGGTAATAAAAGTGGCCATCTGTGATTAGCTGATCACGCTAATTTCCGTGTCCTATACACTTCCCCTTATGATTCAATTTGTGCTAAGTTCTACTTTTAAACAGTCAGTCAACTAAACAATCAATTCATCCTATCCCTAACATTCACATATCCTTTCTTTAGCAATTATGCTAACATCAATATACATTATTTAACCATACACTTTACCTTTACTTAGCTTGCTTGAGTGACACATGGCTATCTTGAACTGCCATCTTCTTTCTTTTCTTACTTTAATCCCATTCTCTGTTCGAGTCTAAGCATGTAGGATGCTTAATTCTCGTGAAAACATGCTCTGATACCAATTTGTAAGGCCCCGTTACTGGTGCCTCACTTTGGACGTTGGATTTACTCATAAACACAGTTCTACAAATCAGAGTAAATTAAAACTTTCGCGGAAACGTTAACTTCAATCATTCGTTAAAAACATTCAAACTTGTATTTTATACATAACATAAAACATCGTATTTTAACATCATTTCTTTCATCTTCATATGCCAGCCGTTCAATCCATGCCATGTGACCTCCTCATGCTAGCTCATTAAACATATTTACCTGCGTGCATACTAAAAGTTAGCTACGCTGAGTGAGTTCTAGTTAATCAGGCAACATACAACTCATTCTCATACGTTTACGTATACGTATCCAAAGATACATATTCATACTTCAACCGAACTTCATTCCTGACACATTATAATTATTCGTAATAGGACTATTGCATAATATCTATTAGAAGAATAATTATTGTTACCCATAGAAGTAACACTTTATATCATCCATAGAAGGATCCATGTAAACTATCCATAGAAGGATCCCTAGATATTATCCATAGAAGGATCCTTAATCATCACCCATAGAAGGGACCCTGTATACTTTCCGCAAAAGGACCACTACATATTATCCATTGAAGGAGCCCTATACCTGATCCATAGAAGGAACCACATATATTGTCCATAGAAGGAACCATATATATTATCCATAGAGGGTACTCCATTGAAGGAACACATACCACATTATATAATATCCGTACAAGGAACGCTAATAAGGTTCACAGTCCTTATTTACGCTATCACATATTGAGTCTAGGTCCAGCAGTAGTTTAGAGGGATTTTCCATCCTAACTCACTATGCCGGATGTGGATCTCACATACCATTCATGTACCTGCTTACACATACTTCACATATACGATAATTACATCATAGCATACGAATACCCTAGGTGTTCTTCACATCATTCATCTATAACCATACTCCTTGACGATACGTATAATATCCGAAGATCGTTCACGCAACGTCAAGCATTCATTCATAACAATAACATAACTATCATATTCGTCATTAAGACTTACACTTACCATTTAAGGTATGTGTATTAACATTCACATTGAGTATGCGCACAACCCCGAAAACATAACAAGGAAATGGGGCTAGAAACTCACCTGGGTTCTGTTACGTTCTCCATGAATCATTATTCCTCTCTTTAACTGTGCTTGGCTAACTGTACATTAATTACATGTATCAATTCTTGTCCTAATCACATTATTCAGGTTTCACCAGAAATGGTTAAGTCTGGTCTATTGTAATAGCATTGTATTTGAATGCCTTGTATTCGAATGGTATTAGAATACATTTGTATTCTAATGATCACATTGTATTCTAATGATCATATTGTATTCTAATGATCACATTGTAATCTACTGTTCACATTGTAATCTAATGATCACATTGTAATCTAATGATCACATTGTATTCTAATGATCACATTGAAATCTAATGGTCACATTGTAATCTAATGATCACATTGTAATCTAATTCATGAATTTTAATCTAATGCTACATTGTAATCTAATTCATGAATTGTAATTATATGATACATTGTAATCTAATTCATGAATTGTAATCTTATGATACATTATAATATAGTTCATGAATTGTAATCTAATGATACATTGTAATCTAGTTCATGAGTTGTAATCTAATGATACATTGTAGTCTAGTTCATGAATTGTAATCTAATGATACACTGTAATCTAATTCATGAATTGTAATCTAATGATACATTGTAATCTAGTTCATGAATTGTAATCTAATGATACATTGTAATCTAATTCATGAATTGTAATCTAATGATAAACTGTAATCTAATTCATGAATTGTAATCTATGATACACTGTAATCTAATTCATGAATTGTAATCTAATGATACATTGTAATCTAATTGCCCATTGTAATCGAAATAAGGCATTGTAATCGAATTGGGCATTGTAATCGAAATAAGGCATTGTAATCGAATTGCCCATTATAATCGAATAGTCCATTTGTAATCGAGTTGGCCATATGTAATTGAATTGGCCATTTGTAATCGAATTGCCCATTGTAATAGAATAAGCCATTTGTAATCGAGTTGGTCATATGTAATCGAATTGGCCATTTGTAATCGAACGAGCTGGGAAGTTTAGGTACGTTTACCACCGTTATTATTATATTTCATTGTCTTAACGCTTTCTTATTAACCCATAAACATTTCCTTAACCGTTTTCGGCCAAAGCTTGACCTTTTTGGGTAAAAAACGTTCAAGCCTAGATCTAGGGTTTCTTATGAGTCGTATATATACATGAGTCTATTGAGTCCATTTTAAACATCATGTTTGTAACTTTATGGTCCGTTTAGACTCGATCTACTCTAGGTTTGAGTTTCAAGGCAAACCGTTCATAAAAACATAACCTTTAAAGATAAAAAACATACCTTTACTTGTTTTTTTGGTTACGGTGTAGCTTGGTTATGAACTTTAATCTTGTATCTTGCTTGTATATCAAAGATCTAGCAAGATCTAGGCTTGGTTTCGATCTTGGATCTTTCTCTAGCTTGCGACCGTGAGGGGTGGTGTATGTGTGTGTAGGGAGGCTATGGTGTAGAGATGGATAAAAATGGAAATGATTAGGGTTTAAGGGGTATTTATACTCCCTTAAGCCCATGGACCTAAGGCCCATCTTTCAGTTTTGGTCCATATTTATTCCATTTAATTAGCATACTTAACCTTACATCTTTATTATTTTATTAATTCTCTATTACTTCTAGTAAACTTTTCCATCATAAATAATAATAATAATATATAAATTATTATTTTTGGAAATTCTGGGATGTTACATTGTTGTAATGCCAATTTTTATCCAAATGGGTTTGGTTTGGTTAGTGGTTGGTTAATCGGTTTGTTAACGCACGAATTCGACATAATTAACGTAAGACGGGTATAGTTTGGGAACCGTTGGTGGTGATTTGCTGGAAAGGGAGTTTTGAGTAATTCAAGGACTCCGGGGGCTGATGTAGATGAATATGAATGTTGGGTGTGGCTTCCAATCTCGTTTGGACATATCGTAAAGTGAGCGAGTCGTTACGGTCTAGTTAGTGATTGTTGTATGCTTTAACTTGACAAGCTTGTGGATTGTGAGTGACTAGCTAGAGGAGCCAGTTGTGATGTTTATGTGATTTATATTAGGTGAGTTTCATGATGCCCCATTTTTAAATGTTTTACGTTTTGGGCTAGCGTACATGTTTTATGACGATTTTACCCTTTTGAAGCGTTTGGATGAAATTGCAAAGTTTATATTATTTTTACCATCTATTCTTGGAAGTTTGTATGATTTATGATTGTTTTATTTGTATGTGTGTGTGTGGCCACCATGTGAATGTTTTGTTAAGTAGTGACCGGGTCGAAGTGAAGTTTAAAATTCCTTAATTCCCCTGTTGGGGGTTAAGGTGAGTAGTCCCAGGATAGGAAGACTATCCTTGGGGCAAATGGATGTTTAAAAATCCCCTAAAAGTTTATCTATCCGTCGGGTGAAGTTTATTCGCGTCCTTAACTTCGTGTTTTGGACTTGAGAGGATGTGACCCGTGTTACGTGCTTGAATGAGGAAAATCTATTTATTTAGTTATTTATTGATGTTATTTATTTATTTTTATGGAAGTCGTATATAAAATACCTTGGTCGGTCTTTAATAAATTTTGATGATAAAAACATGAACTCACTCAGCTCAAGCTGACTTTGCGTGTATGTTAGGATGTTTTTCAGGTTGAACTTGGATGAGATTACCGTTGGAGGTGCTTAAGGCTACCCGAGGTCCCGAGGCAGTTCTAGTCGATGCTCCTATCGTGTTATTATTTAAGAAATTTTTAATTCACATTTTTATGTCTTAAAGATAATAATTTGATGTTTTGTAAATTTTTCCGTTGCAAGAATGCTTTGTATTGAATTTTTGAATTATATGAAACCATTTTAGCCTTTATATTTGAATTTGTTTCGATTGATTACCAACTGTAGGACTCTCGGATTTTGGGTCTTACATCGTCGTATTCTATCTTACTTAAATTTGACTTTTCTGCCTTGTATTGACTATTTAATAAATTTTGAATTAACGTTTTTTTGAATTATTGAAGTACTAATAAGATTTTTATTATTATGCCCATCGAGTAAAGTTTAAAATTATCGAAGGGTGGCTTTATAAAATTTCCAATTTTAAATACAAACTATAAACTTTTGTCTATTTAAAGATGTCTTACTTAAAACTCCTTTCCCTAAAGAATTTCTATTCTTAAAATTATATTTTCAAACGTTTTGTAAATCCACACGATGGGACGAATCATGTGTATCATCCGACGATGAAAATAATTATGTTCCGGAACATAATTATCGAATTCCTCGCATGGAAATCATAATGCATAAGATTGTGTGTCATAATATAGAATTGAAATTAGTTGGGATAACAGTACAAATGTAAAGATAATAAGGACATGATGAATACGTCGCTGGTATATCCTATATATAAGTGCCCTTATCAGATTTTCATTTGGAGCGCTGTTTTAACTATTCAAAGTTCTGTGTCATGATGAATTTTTAAATTTTATTTAAATTTTCCTTTCTTCAAAATTTAATAGTTTTGTTATAATATCTTTTAATTTCGGGACGAAATTCCTTAAAGTATGAGAGACTGTAACAACTCAAATTTTTTAAATTAATATTCATTAATCATAACTCGACCCGTTTTTATATTCGGGAGTTTTATCAAGAAATATTGCGTTTATTATATTTAATATATATATATATATATATATATATATATATATATATAGTATATATATAATAACTTTTGATTATATTCAAATTTTACCTAAACCATACTTTAACTCTTTAGTGTTTCTATCTCTATAGTCTAGGGACCCATCTGCGAATTATATTATATTATATTATATTATATTATATTATATTATATTATATTATATTATATTATATTATATTATATTATATTATATTATATTACACCATCAGATCCTTTAACCCATTTAACCCGACCCACATCACAACCCGAAACCCGTATTGATTCCTAAATCATAATCCTCGTATTAAGTTGGTAATTGATGTGCAAATCTTTCCTTAAGCCAAAGTCGGTCATCACCGACGTAATTGATTAGGCAAACATGATCTTTGTGATTCGAATGCATTAATAACCATATCGTCTTCACCTTTTAACCATTATGCAAGAACACAAATGTTATAATTCAATTAAACAAGCAGTAACAATCCTCTCAACCTCGTCATCTAAACCCCCATGCTCAATATGATTTTATCAGCCTCGCTATACACGTTCTTATTCGCATTAGGGTCGTCGGGTTGTAGTGCTATTAGAACATCAATTCATCAGTGTTATAGGTAATTGTTTATATGTTTGCACTCGTCATTGATCGCTCTACAATAACCCTAACACAATTAAATCTACCAATAAACGGATTAAAAGATTTGGTTTCTAGGGTTCATGTAACATTCGTCAAATTTAAAACCCGAAAACCCGACCCACGTATTTTGTTTTTACCACTTCTGTCTCCACATTCAAAGTATAGGGGCCTGTTTGCAAATTCTACTTAAATAAAAATAATATTTATATTATTTTTATTCAAACCCAACCCTAACCAATTGAACCGGCTAGACCAGCTCCAAACCCGACCCCATGACCCATCGCGTGACCCGTATCCCCCAATTAACAATCAAAACACGTTTAAACTTTGAATTCGATATGGAAATAAGCATATTCGTAGTATATCTGACTCCATGACGCAGATAATTGATCAATTACGGCCTCCTTGTTCAAATCTCCCAAAAATAACTTAATCAAACCCTAATTTCGATTATCTATATAAACAATTGTTAAATATCAATTCAACTCGTCCACAGCATCATTCAACCATCGCCAATCTTTATCCCATAATTAATTAGATTATCGTGACCTGTTGATATCTTGTTCATCATCATCCTCAGCCGTCCCTTGTCGAGCCTTGTTAGCCTATCACTGATCATCATCTGAGGTAATTATATAGTGGATTAGGATCGCGTCTAGGTGTAGATCAAAAGCCCTATGGTCTGATTAATTAACACTAACAGATTCGATCAATTGGGTTGGTTAGGGTTCATAATCAAACTGTTGGATCTGCTATTGTTAAGTTATATATATTTCAAGCTGGGTTGTGACTAGATGAGCCACCAGCCCATTTGGCTAGTGCGCCATTGGCCAAGCTTTCTGGTGACAGGTCGCGATTTCAAGACTGTAAGGCCCCGATCCCGGTGCCTCACTTTGTGCGTTGGATTTACTCATAAACACAGTTTTAAATATCAGAGTTAATTAAAACTTTCACGGAATAATATAAAAGTCAACCATTCATTACAAACATCCATAGCTTGTCTTTTTAAAAAACATAACATAAAACATAGTATTTCAAACATCACGACAAATCTTCAGATGCCAGCCTCTTCAGATCCTGCCATGTTTCTTCCTCAAACCAGGTGTCTCAGGTGATTAACCTGTGTGCATACAAAAGTCAGCTACGCTGAGTGAGTTCTAGTTAATCATACAACATACAATACATTTACAACTACGTACTTCATACTTTCATAATTCGTTCATAATATACATACTTACCTTCATACTTTATTTTAAACTCTACTTTACATTATACTATTCTGCCTCGGATATTATTAGGGTCCGATCCCTTGTTCTGCCTCGGATATTATTAGGGTCCGGTCCCTTTTCTGCCTTGAGTATTATTAGGGCTCAGTCCCTTTCTGCCTCGAGATTTATAAAGGGCTCGGTCCCTTTTCTGCCTCGGATATTATTAGGGTCCGGTCCCTTTCTACCTTGAGTATTATTAGGGCTCAGTCCCTTTCTTCTGTACCTGGATATCTCTTACATTCATTCATAACATACGTACATATCATTCGTACATTATACATAACATTATAACTTGACAGTACGTGCAATATCTGAAGATCGTTCACGTACCGACAAGCAATCATTCATACTTTATATATATATATATATATATCATTCATATCTTCAAACTATCGCCCGACGGTACATGCAATATCTGAAGATCGTTCACGCACCGTCAAGCATTCATTTATACATAATCATGTAACATACACTTACCACTTATGGTAAGTGTATTAACTAATCACATCGAGTATGCACACAGCCCCGAAAACATAACAAGGAATGGGGCTAGAAACTCACCTGAACTCGGTTATGTTCACCGTTTATGGTTATTTCAATCTTGAGTTGTGCACGACTAACTGCATAACAATTACACGTATCATTTTAACTATCACTACCCATATCGTGTTTTTAGTTTAATTATTACCCTCAACGAACGGGGGTTCGGGGGGCAGCGTCCCTGGCAGCTGGGTTCTAGGGCCAGCAGCCCTTAACGGGGTCCAAGGGGCATAGCCCCTGGCTGGGGTCGAGCTGCCAGGTCAGCTTGGAAAAATTTTATTTCTATTAACTGTCGTAACACATTTTCCATTAGAATTCTAATTTGTTATTTTATTTGCTAACTCAAAAGTTCGAGGGCTTCTTTGTAATTAATCCATTTTATCGTCAGTCCAGGGACCTTTAGGTCATTCTTTCAAACTTTAGTTCGTTATCCAGTTCGTTAACGAAGGAGGCTGCTTCGTTATTTCTTAACGAATGGACTTTATAACGAATTGAACCTTTTATAACGAGCTGAACCTTATAACGAACTGGTCTGTATAACGAATTGAACCTTTATGACGAATTGGCCCTTATAACGAATGGGGGTTCACTCGTCAGTTATCCTTAACGAATTACTTAATGAACTGATTCTAATTCGTTATCTCTTCTTTAATGAATTGACATAACGAATCAGCCTAACGAATGAGAGCTCATCCGTTAAATCTCTGTAACGAATTAGCTCTTCCTTAACGAATTGCTTAACGAATTCGTTACACAAGCGCCTAGGGTTAGGTCAGAATGTCAGAGAACATTCTCTGACATCCTTACCTCGTACGCCGCCTTTCCGGCGCCGTCGTGCCGGAAAACCGGGCGGTGGCCGGAAAAACATATTTTACCCCTATTTACACCATTTTTCACCGTTTTTCGTCCCGTTAGGGTGACCTCCAAGCTCATCTTTTGATCGGTTTATACTCGATTCCATTCGAATCTCGTGACTTTAACAGTTTAGGGGTTGGCTCATCGTTTTGCGACTAGATCTAGCGGGTTTGGATCCATACAATATCATACTATCATTACCTCGGGTCAGAATTCAATTCTTCTTCTTGGTTTCGGCTAAGATAAAGAGAGAACTAGAAAGAGAACTTAATTGTGTGTTTTGGGTGGTGTATGGAATATGTGAAATGAATGAATTAATGGGAAGTTATGGTTTATATATTTTGGATCATAAGCTTGAGCCCATGGTCTTTTCTTCTTTCCTTTTTAACCCAAGCCCATAACTCATATCTACTTAACCCAACACAAGCCCGACTCATAATAACTCATAATTTATTTTATTAACCGAAACGAGAAAACATGATGTTACAGAGACCCTATCACCTCGTTTTTCATTTTATTTTTGGTAAATGCAGGTTAAGATCATTTTTATTAAATGTACTAATAATAATTATTATTAAATGACTGTTTTATTAAAAACCAACCCTCTAATACTTGTGTTTCTCGTGTCTCTCGTCCGTTATGCATATATGTATATATGCGTATATATAATAACACGAAAACTAATATTTACTACTTAATATATATAACAAGTAAACTTTACTTATAAATATACAAACTAATAATATTTTTAAAGATGTATTTTACTTTTACTTAGAAACAAATGTTTTAATATATATATATATATATATATCAAGTAAATAATACTACAAGTAAATTTTATTAAGATAGATTTTTATAAATTTAATTAATTGTTTTTATAATAAATCTTTATGCATAATAGAATATTAGTTTATATTATCGAGTTGTTGTAATCGATATTAATCTGTACTTAAGCGTGTCTGTTACTCTCGTTTCTTTTAGGCTTTAACGTTCGTGTGTGACTTTCCTCGTCTTCTTATTATCTTAATCATCTTCGTCTGTCTTTAAGTTGAGTTTACATGCCCCTTTTTCATCTTTTATTACTTTTGGGGGTAGCATGTATACCTTATTTACACCATTTATATTTTTTTACCATATCTATTGAAGACGCAATTCAATATATGTTTATGTGTGATTATTGCATGCTCTATGATTATGCTCCATGTGCTTAGATGTTTATTTTATGTTTGGTGGCTGGTATCTCATCCTCATCTATTCTCATTTGGTATGATCATACATTTACCCAAGTACATTGATTTTGTATTAATAGGAACGGGTCCACATCTATTTAGTTGTTTACATTATTATAGGAATTGTAATGTCCATCATTAACATATGAATTGTGGTTTTATCTACATATATCTCAACTAAAACTTATGTATTCTCACCAACATTAGTGTTGACAAACCCTATTTTATACATGCTACAGGTACAAATAATTTACATTGTTCAAGATCGAAGAAGTTAGTTTTACCTTAAGATATTAGTCAAAATACAAAAGTATGATGTATTTGTTCTATTTATTGAATTTGTGTACTTGTTTTAAAGTTAATGAAATTAAATAATTATTTTTTGCTTTAATTAGTGTCTTTTGAGCTACTGTCTAATCAAAACATTACGGCCCGACATGTTCCGCCTTTGGTAGGGGTGTGACAGATTGGTATCAAAGGCGAAGGCTATAAGATAGGTGGTTAGATTTAACGACCTAGTAGTATGCTTAGGGTACTTATACGTGATATGTCTTTACGTGTTTGCACCCTGAATTATTTTATTGATTGCAATAGCGTAAATATTATTTAATGATTTAATATTATTCTTGTACACAAAAGCGCACACTTATTCCGAGGCTATGCCTCACTATCAAAATTATATTTAAAAACTCTAAGAAGATTTTAATCGGGAAATTCCTAAAGAAATCCCACCTTTTTACTCCCCATCCTTGAGGATGATTCGGGTGACGGATATGTAGTAAACTGTAAGAGGGACACACTTATTTACCGAACCCTTAACACCAAGGCTTGCGAGCCTAAGGAAGTGCAATGTGCATAAATCTCAATCAACCGCGAGACCCATTTGCCTTCCTGGAGTGTTCGGTGAGGGTGTGGAACTTATTAAGCCAAATCATGTCACACCAAACGTACCTGAATCTGCTACCCTGATTGTATCAAACGTGGTCCTGTGACGATCACACTCTTAAATCAACGACGAGATTTTTATTTAAATTTTTTTTTGTTAAGAATGAATATTTTCTCAAATTATCAATGTCATCAATACTCTAAGTTAAGGTTATTAAAATTTTATTTTGTATTCTCATGAATTTTCACAAAACTCGAAATTTCACATAGTTATACAATTTGTTTTTCAAAAACATAATAAATTTTTCACGTGTCGTCGTTGTAGCATGTCTTCTTCCCGCCTTATCAACCGTAACCGTCGCACTGACAACTCGGGCGGTAGCATGTCATCCCGCATCGCTAAGGGAATCGTGGAAGCCCTCCCAACAATCATCTCTCAACTCCAAACTGTGAATGCTCCTACATCATCCACAAATCCAAACCCAATTTGTTGCTCCATCAAACAATTCAAGAGTGCCAACCCGCCCGAATACTTCGGTATCGGTGGTGCTACTATTCTCCTCCAATGGTTCGAAGAAATGGAGAGCGTTTTCCTCCACTGTGAATGTCCCGAGGACAAGAAAACCACTTACGCCTTTAGCGTACTTAAGAAGAATGCCCTCAATTGGTGGAACGGTGAGAAGCACACGCTTGGCGCTGAGGTTTCCATGGCCTTGCCATGGGATGAGCTCAAAAAACTCATGCTCAAGAAGTTTTTCCCGAAACATGAGCTTAGGAAGTTGGAAGTGGAGTTTTGAAATTTGAAACAAGAAAGTGGTAATGACACTATCTACAATGATCATTTCCATGAATTGAGCCTTCTCATCCCCCACATAGTCACTCCCCTTGAACGTTCAATTGAAAAATACATCTCGGGTTTGCCTATGCAAATCCGAGATACCGTCCTAAGTCGTGACCCTCGAACCCTCCATAATGCCATCACCTTAGCCGGTACCCTCACCGAAAACCACGTTAAGGCCTGGACCTTGACACGAAAAAATTCCCAGAAGCCCAATGATAAGTCTGCATCCGAGCCCACTAAAGAACCGAAACCCGAATCTTCCAAACCCGAGTCTTATAAGCCCGAATCCTTCAAGAACAACAACAACTCTCCCCATTACCGCAATAATAAAAGAAAGTCCAATTTCCAAAACTATGTCTTGGCCCAATCGCAAACCCAATCCACCAAGAAGCCCTACACAGGACCCCACCCATTATGTGATACGTGTAAATTTCACCATTCGCCTAACCTCAAGTGTCGTCAATGCACTCATTGCAATCGATTTGGTCACCTCTTTACCACATGCCGTGAAAGCAACCAATTCATGATGCAACCATTTACCTCACCTCTTACCCAACCCCAAACTTTACCTTATTCTCAACCGTTTACTCAAGCACCCTCAACTATTATAGCTTGTTAAAATTGTGGAGACCCTAGCCATTATCGCAATGCATGCCCAAGACTCGCACACATGAACCAAATTCAATCCTACTCAACCCAAACCACTCAATATCAAGCTTACCAAGCCCAAGTAAATCAACTTCAACCAATCCAAGCTCAACCCATCCAAGCAATTCAAGCCTGGGACTATTTATTGTTACACAATTTATTATCATGACTTAAGTGGCCTATGACCGGTTATCTACTGGGACTATGTGTATGGTGATGCGCATAGTTATCTAATAGTACCGTATTTGTATCATAAAACTACCTATGACTGATATCCTACAAACATTCTGGAAATTGAGACTATGAACATGTGTTGTACATAGTTATCTAATAGGAGTCACATGTACAAATTTAATTTTGATATTTTTGATACTTGACAACCCAAATTCCCCAAAGCTCACCTCATGCTCATAGTACTCCTTCCTCACCTTATCCGATTTGCAAGCTTGATTTAATGCCTCACCTACAATTTTATTTATGTCATAAGATTTCTTTATTGTGTGAACCTAATTATTTATTCTTGAATTTTTTCGTCATCTCACGTATTTCTATACATCGAATGTGTAAGTGACTTATTTAATTTCAAAATTTCCTCCATATATTTATCTTATTTAGTTGTATTACTTTTAATCGTTAACTTCAACTGTCTCGTTATATATATATATATATATATATATATATATATATATATTTCCAAGTTCATTTATTAGTTATTTATGAACATAATATTTCACGCATTTACTTAGTTTCATCACTCATGATCAAACAATTTCCATTTAATTATTGATTTAAAAAGTTATTTATGGTTCGTCCCGTTTTCGAACCCACACAACGGGACGAACCATGTGCATCATGTGATGATCTAAATAATTATGAGTGCACGCATAATTATCGAAATTCTCGCATGGAACTCACGGTGAATACGGTTGTGTGTCATAACTCAGAACCTAGGGTGATTTTGGGTAACGGTACAAATATCGATGTGATAAGGGCATGGTGGATACCCCGCTAGTACATTCTATATATAAGTGTCCTTATCATGTCTTCCGTTTGTAGCGTTATTTGGGACACATTAAGATCTGTGTTATTTTTTTTAATAATAATAAAAAATCTCTTGACAATTACCTTGTTTCTTTATGTTATGTTTTTCTATAGTTTCGGGACGAAATTTTCAAAAAGTTGTGAATACTGTAACATTCGTCAAATTTAAAACCCGAAAACCCGACCCACTTATTTTTTTTACCACTTCTGTCTCCACATTCAAAGTATAGGGGCCTGTTTGCAAATTCTGCTTAAATAATAATAATATTTATATTATTTTAATTCAAAACCAACAGACCCGGTTGGACCAGCTCCAAACCCGACCCCATGACCCATCGCGCGACCCGTATCTCCCAATTAACAATCAAAAATGTTTAAACCTAGAATTCGATATGGAAATAAGCATATTCGTAGTATATCCGACTCCATGACGCGGATAATTGATCAATTACAGCCTCCTTGTTCAAATCTCCCAAAAATAACTTAATCAAACCCTACTTTCGATTATCTATATAAGCAATTGTTATATATCAGTTCAACTCATCCATAACGTCATTCAACCATCGCCAACCTTTACCCCATAATTAATTAGATTATCGTGACCTGTTGATATCCTTTTCCTCATCATCGTCAGTCGTCCCCTGTCGAGCCTTGTTAGCCTATCACTGATCATCGTCTGAGGTAATTATATAGTGGATTAGGATCGCGTCAAGGTGTATATCAAAAGCCCTATGGTCTGATTAATTAACACTAACAGATTCGATCAATTCGGTTGGTTAGGGTTCATAATCTAACTGTTGGATCAGCTACTGTTAAGTTATATTTATTTCAAGCTGGGCTGTGACCAGATGAGCCACCGGCCCAGTTGGCTGGTGCGTCGCTGGCCAAGCTTTCTGGTGACAGGTCGCGAGTTCGAGACCCTGTCACCTCGTTTTTCATTTTATTTTTGGTAAATGCATGTTAAGATCATTTTTATTAAATGTACTAACATATATTATTATTAAATAACTGTTTTATTAAAAATCGACCCTCTAATACTTGTGTTTGTCATCCGTTTATGTACGCATATGTGTAATTAGTTATGCATATATGTATATATGCACACATATATATATATATATAATAACACGAAAACTAATATTTACTACTTAATATATATAACAAGTAAACTTTACTAATAAATAAACAAACTAATAATATTTTTTAAGAAGTATTTTACTTTTACTTAGAAACAAAATTTTAATATATATATATATATATATATATATCAAGTAAATAATACTACAAGTAAATTTTATTAAGATAGATTTTTATAAATTTAATTAATTATTTTTATAATAAATCTTTATGTATAATAGTATATTATTTTATATTATCGAGCTATTGTAATCAATATTAATCTTTACTTAAGCGTATCTGTTATTCTCGTTTCTTTTAGGCTTTAACGTTCGTGTGTGACTTTCCCCGTCTTCTTATTATCTTAATCATCTTCATTCATCTTTAAGGTGAATTTGCATACCTCTTTTTCATCTTTTATTACTTTTGGGGGTAGCATGTATACCTTATTTACACCATTTATATTTTTTTTACCATATCCATTCAAGAAGCAATTTAATATATGTTTATGTGTGATTATTGCATGCTCTAGATTATGCTCTGTGTTATTAAATGTTTATTTTATGTTTGGTGGTTGGTATCTCATCCCCATCTATTCTCATCTAGTATGATCATACATTTACCCAAGTACATTGATTTTGTATCAATAGGAACGGGTCCACATCTATTTAGTTGTTTACATTTTCATAGGAATTGTAATGTCCATCATTAACATATGAATTTTGGTTTTTATCTATATATATCTCAACTAAAACTTATGTATTCTCACCAACATTCGTGTTGACAAACCCTATTTTTATACATGCTACAGGTACAAATAATTTACATTGTTCAAGATTGAAGAAGTTAGTTTTACCTTAAGATATTAGTCAAAATACAAAAGTATGATTTATTTGTTCTGTTTATTGAATTTGTGTACTTGTTTTAATGTTAATGAAATTAAATAATTATTGTCGCTTTAATTAGTGTCTTTTGAGCTACTATTCAATCAATACGTTATGCCCCGCATGTTCCGCCTTTGGTCGTGGTGTGACAGTTCATATAATTTCTCTTGGCTTATGGTTACTTTTTATAATGTTATGTTTTTGTTGTTAACCAACTGACACACCCAGCTCAGTTGGCTGGGTGTGTGTGATGTGTTTGTGTCGCCGTGCTGCGCGGTTCAAGTCTTGGCAACACCGTTTTTTATATTACTTTTTATTTAATTAAACTTATATAATCATATATACTTAATAATTTAAATTATGTTATTAATATTATAAATATTGTAAGGCCCCGATACTGGTGCCTTACTTTGGACGTTGGATTTACTCATAAACACAGTTCTAAAATATCAGAGTTAATTAAAACTTTCGCGAAAGAGTAATAATAGTCAACCATTCATTACGAACATTCGTAACTTGTCTTTTAAAACATAACATAAAACATAGTATCAAAACATCATGACAAATCTTCATATGCCAGTCTCTTCCAATCCTGCCATGTGTCTCTCTCAAGCCAGCTGTCTCAGTCGATTAACCTGCGTGCATACTAAAAGTCAGCTATGCTGAGGGAGTTCTAGTTAATCAGACGACATGCAATACATTCACATACTTACATATGCACCCGATGGTACATACCTTCATATTTACTTACATACTTACATACATACGTACTTTCATTCTTTCTTTCATACTTACACACATACTTTCATTCATACATATACGTTTTAAAGAGCATTCCGCCCTATAACCTTCGCCAATATGATTAGGGTCGGTTCCCTACATTCGCCGACATTATTAGGGTCGGTTCCCTTTTCTAACTATACCTTCCATACCTTTCTATACATTCATAATTATAACTTTCATACGTTCATTAACTGTCTTAACACATTTTTCATTAGAATTCTTAATTATTATTTTATTTGCTAATTCATAAAGTTCGAGGGTTTCTTTGTAATTAATCCATTTATCTTAAGTCCAGGGACCTTTCTGTCATTCTTTCAAACTTTTGTTCGTTATTCAGCTCTTTAATGAATGAAGTTCATAACGAATTGACTGATTCGTTGTCTCTTAACGAATGGACCTTTATAATGAACTGGTCTTTATAACGAATTGAATCTTTATAACGAACTGGCCCTTATAACGAACTGGGGGTTCATTCTTCAGTTCTCCGTTAACGAATTACTTAATGAACTGTTTCTAATTCGTTATCTCTTCTTAACGAATGGGCAGGACGAATTACTACTAGTTCTTTATTTCCCCCTTAACGAATTGTTGCTAGTTCGTCATTTCCCCTTAACGAATCACTGCTAGTTCATCATTTCCCCGCTAACGAATTAGGGTTAGGTCAGAGAATGTCATAAACATTTTCTGACATCCTTAAATACTCCCGCCGCATTTCTAGCGCCGTCTTTCCAGCGCCGCCGTGCCGGAATACCGGGCGGTGGCCGGAAAAACGTATTTTACCCCATATTACACCATTTTTCACCATTTTTCATCCCGTTTGATTCAGATCTGAGCTAGGGTGACCCCTAAGCTCATTTTTGATCGGTTTATACCCGATTCCATCCATATCTCGTGACGTTAACGGTTTAGGGTGTCGGCTCGTCGTTTCGCGACTAGATCTAGCGGGTTTGGATCAATACAATATCATACTATCATTACCTCGGGTCGGGATCGGCTCTTCTTCTTGGTTTCGGCTAGAGAAAGAGAGAAATATGAGAGAGAGCTTAAGTGTGTATTTTGGGTGGTGTATGGAATATGTGAAATGAATGGATTATGGAGTAATTGTTAATATATGATGGGTCATGGGCTTAAGCCCATGGTCTTTATTTCTTTCCTTTTTAACTCAAGTCCATAACTCATATCTATTTAACCCAACACAAGCCTAACTCATAGTAACTCATATTTTATTTATTAACCGAAACAAGAAAACGAGATGTTACAAATATAATAGTTAATCCGTATTTGATTCACCTTAACTAATCGTATGTATATGTAATAGATTATTAAACAATTTATAAAGGTTTTTAATATTTATAAAGGGGTTTTAATTTAACATATATATATATAATATCATGTTAATTCACGTACTTAAAATAGGGTTCAAGTGTTATAAAACATATCATATTTTTATATAAATATTATTAATTATTAACGATTATTTATTATTAGTAATATATAAATATATTAAACGTATATTTAGGTTAAAATAAATATTTTAAAACAATCTCTTTAAATAATCGATTTAAGAATTATAAATATTTATTTGGTTAAGTATTTTTATGTATTTTAAATAATTAAAATCAAATTATTTACGGTAAACCTTTGTTAAATAAAGTAATAATAAAACTGATAATAAATTAACGTAATATAACTTTAGCGAGAACACACCGATCATCAAATCCCGAACGTCTATCTAGTTTTATATTCTTCGTTGAAATTATATTTATTCCCGCAACTATTCATTATTAGGTTTTCTCGTCGGTATTCCTGAAGAGCGTGAATCGCTTTCTTAACATATTCTTTCCGGCTTTGCTTATTTGATTAGTTGAGAATTTCACTCTCTCTTTTACTTATTATATCTTCTGAGGGCATGCGTAACTAGCTATTTTTATATTATATAGTATTAAAACCGCAACTGTTTATCCTTGTGTGTTTATCAGTTTGCCTAACTTGCTATTTACTTACTTGCTTTATTTGAACGAATTTTGATGAAGTTCCTCATTATCGTATGATCATATGACTATCTTTGGCAAACGATGCCCATTTTTATGGCAACGGTTTAGTCCTTTCTTGGTAACCAATATCCATTTATATGGAATTGGTTGAGCCGTTTCTTTATGGCTTAACTATTTATCTCACATGAACAGTTTGCACTTTTATTTATTATTATTATTATAGTGTCTTACATCTGGTGCTATACTCACTCAACCTAGTGTTGACAAAACCTATTGTATTTTTAACGCATATGCAAGTTATCGTATGATGTGATTTTTAAATTGTTTGAAGACACTTAGAATTGCATGCTAGAAAGAAGAAACAAGATTATGAACTTTGATATAAATGTTTTGTCTTACTTATTTGAATTATAGATTTTTGTATTTGAACATGTTCGGATTTATTTGAATTTAAAATAATAGATATTATAACATTGATTACTGCATGATAGTACCTTGAGAGCTGTGAGCAATCAGCTCACGCCCCGACATTTCCACCTTAAGTTGGGGTGTGACATTTAAAATTATAGAGAATATTAAAACTTTTAAAAGTTTGTTAAAAGATTGGTCAAATTCTGAATTTGAAATGGCTTTAAATATATTATAAATATTAAGTATAAATTATGGGCACTATATAAAAACCAAAATATATAAATGTACATTTTTTTATTAACAACTTTTTAATTAAACTTTTTTAATTAAACTTTTTAGTTAGATGTACCTAGTATTTTCACCCCCGCGTTGCGGGGGAGGTGCGATTAAGTTCCATGTTTCCAAATTCGATATAGAACTCGCTTCAGGTGATCGGTACCTGTTTAACATTGGCAAATTTTAACCATTATCAATACTAAAAAGCCTTCACAAAGTAGTAAGATTTCCTTAAAAAGTAATGCACATTAAAGTTAGTTGAAAATCATCAAAATCAAGAAAGCAAAACATAGTCAAGATCTTCAAATCACAATATTTCAAATCAGACTTTACACCTACATTCACATAGAAACCATAATCTAACTTTTTTTAAAGACAATTTCGATCAATTAGCATCTACCTAACAGCAACAAATCAAGCATGGGTTCGTTTACACAAACAAATCAAAACATATAGAACATGTGCAAGACGAAGAGGCTCAGGTTCGGTAAACAACTGCAATATACATTGCCACGTCAGAATCCGGAGCATCATCACAACTTGCCAACCACCATAGACCCGCTTCTCGGATCGCCAACGACCACTATCGTAAGCAAGAGAAAGAATAATATACACATGGTCATGTGCAATCAAAACTCTTCATATTTATGACAATCGGTCGAGCCTAGAGTTACCAAAAAGAACCCGACAACCTCAAATAACCCCACCAGACCACCACATGGCAGTGGTGAGAAATAATCCGTGGTGAGTAAGTGATAATGATACAATTAAGCACATCCTCTGCCACCACCGCACCAATCACAGCAGCCACCACCACCACTCAACCACCAACACACTTGCTAAGCATGAAGTACACCAACATCAAAAAAACCAACGATTGTGGCCGTACAAAAACAGTAACCCATCCAAAAACCACCAGCCCACAATGGTCGGCCGCTGCCACCATAGAGTGGCCACCGACTCACAATCGCCGAATGGCGCAAAGTGCATCAATAAAAATGATAATCCTCCAAACCGTTGTAGAATGAAGCAACAATAACAAATTTTTAAGTTACTTTTTAGTTTTCACTTCCGGCCAACAACTAAAATTAGGGTAAATGAACACAAAGAATGGTGATTACCAGATTAGAGCACTTAATGGGTGGCGAGAGTCGTTCTTAATATTAATCTGGTGGAGGAGAACGCAGCTAGTCAAAGGGAGAGTCTGGTTCAAGTAGGTGTTTAATGTTGTCACAGATAGAGATAGAAACAAAACATGCAACGCCACAGGCTTACATAGTTTTCGTCCGCCGCCGCCATAGACGGCAATAGCTCGGCGACGACTACGTTTCCGTCTCTCTACACAGCGGTGGTGAGACCAAGCGACGCGGCGGTGGTGGAGACTAACACAAACGCCGCCTAGGGTTCCCAAAAAGAACCACGACAACGTTAAACCCATCCACCGGACCGGCCGCTGGTTAATTCCGATGATAGAGAAGCCAGAGAAATAAGTGTTTTATCTTATGAGAGATGAATATTAAGCTGAAATCTGTGGTGCAAGTGGTGAAACCGTGGGCTAAAGTCTAGAGAGAAAAGAGACACGTAGCATCTTGCTACGACACCTGGCAATCCAAAATCAGGGAAAGCTTACTGACACAATGACACCTGCTTTTTCTCTCTGATCTGTAGCTTCTGAAGGAAGACGTATATAATAGGCTTGTACGTATATAATAAAGAGTCATACATTTCATCTATAAGGCACAACATATGATGCAGGATGTACAAACCATGATGCAGTAAATTCTTTAAAATTGTAATATTATAAATAAATCGAATATTAGGGTTCATTTTTATGAATTATAACAACAAATCTAAACAATTAAATAGTGTTATACTAATTTTAGTAAATAATATAATGACAATTACAAAAGTTAAAATTAAATCAGTTAATTAGAACTTCAAAAAATTATGAAAAAAATTTTGATTTTTGAAACATTAAAATGGGGATTAAAGACGCATTAGTTATTTTTGAAATTTAGTGATAATAACAAAATTGTCAAATATAAAATATGGAAAGTTGTATTTTATTCATTAATTTTTAACCGCATATATTAAATAGAATTTGACCAATAATCAAAATCATGGAAATATATTAAATCGCATTTGACCAATAATCAAAATCTCGGAACGATATTAAATTGAATTTGACGAACAACAATAGAAGATTGATTATATAAAAATCAATTTAATTACATGAATTGTGTAAAATACGTGAATAATCGAAACTTATCCATGGCATTAGCTATTCTACCAAGTTGGACGGTCATAAGCTGAAATGATCCAAATTAAATAAATAATATATTATTTGGGCTAAAATAAAAAATAAGAAAGTATATTCCGGTGTAGTAAGAATTACCAATGGATGTAACCAAAATAATTAACATAATAAATCCGATAACAATTGAAATCACAAGCTAAATAAACCACTCATTGTATGGAAGATAGAGCAAGTAGAGAAAGTTCAACATTTCCATTGAATCTTGGATTTTGAAAATCATATAATATTAAAATCAATACAAACAAAAACGGCAAAGCAAATGAATTGATAATGACAATAATGAATAGTATATGACAATCGGCCATTAGAGTATAAAAACTAACTTACCGGAAAAATGTAATAGATGATCGGCAGAGGTGGCAATCCGCAACAAAGAGAGAGAGAGAAATTAAAATGATTAATAGGGGTTGCAATGTTAATGTTTATATAATGAGAATGAGATCATTTGACATTAATAGGAAATAAAACATATGATAAGGCGGTGACTTGATATCTAGGTGGATACCCTAGAATAATGACATGTGAAAATTCTTGCATTCTTTGTATAGTAAGATTGGATGCATATTATCAACCATTTAAGATATGATCTGTTTTGGTGGATGTCAATATGTATACATCCATTACATGGCTCTTGCATATTGTGGCGAGCAATTCGTTTGAATATATATTTGTACTAGACAAATCTGTTCTTCTGTGTAGTCAGATTTTGTGATTCGTATGATTAGGTTCGTTTGTATTTCTTTTTCCTTTGCTCATAAACTCAACCGTATTACCTTTCTTCGTAACATGTTTTCGAATGAATCATATAATAAATCAATGGTGAAACTCTAAGAAATAAATAAAACTTTATTAGGATTTTATCAATGTTAATTCATGAGTACATGCTTTACCAACAACAACATGTACCACGCGCACAAAAGGGTTCAGGATTGGGAAGGCAATACCTCTCACAATCATATTTTGTTCGGCACGAGGGAGGATGGCATATTTTTGCCTTAGGAGCTCCGAATCGACAAGATTTTCTAATGCATTTTTCCGCATTTTCACCCGAATGATTCCTACCTTCAACAACTGATCGAGAATGGAATCTATTTAGTTAATCAAATCAAGTATTTATCAATGTTAATAGTACTTTTATATTTAATCAATTTACTTTTGTATTTATATGTATTAATAATCCCAACCCTCCAATAAATCATTATGTTATCAAATATGCAATCCCTATTTTTCGATTTTATGTCATCCTGGTATCATTTATCACATTTATCGCTATAATAACCATTTATATATAGATGATGGATTGTATTTATTAAACTAGAAAAACTAGGAAAATGTGAAGAAAAAATAAACGAATTGAAGACTTATGGAAGACCTGTAGTGATCAGTAATGTAGAGATGATAACAAATTTAAATGCGATGACTTTCTCCATTACTGAATGTAAATAACTTTTTTAGCAGTTTACACTTGAGGGTGTTTGAACATCATTGGTTTGTGGTCTTTATATAACACTCGTAATTTATTATCGTAACAAGATTACAATAATTACTTGTAATTTAATGGTGTAATGATAACATAACAATATGAAGTGATCTTATTTAGATTATTATATTACTAGCATTTATTCTCTGTATTACATGTTTGTTTTACATTATTAGTTATATATATATATATATATATATATATAATTTTAATTTTAATTTTAATTTTATTTATTGTATGGAAAGATTATTGAAATTGACAAACTAGTTGAACAAAGGTCACTTCAGCAACATGAAATGGATGAAAGGTCAAAGTGCATGGCGTTGGTCGAAGCGGTGGAAATTGAGAAACAAAAGGCTTGAATCAGATGGGCGGTCGACGGGGATGAGAATACGGTCTGATTTTCATAGTATCCTTAATGCCAACCTATCTTCAAATATGCTACATGGTTTAATGGTTAATGGGGTTTGGGTAACTAATCCGTCGATTGTAAAAAGAGAGGTCTTCGAGTTTTTTGCTAACAAGTTCATGGAACCGATTTCTCAGAGGCTGATTCTATGTTGTCCAAATATTGGGAGGCTCACCGTAGCTGAGGCAGAGGAAATGGTAAGACTGTTCACTTTTTTAGAGATAAAAGAAGCGGTTTGGGATTGTGAGGGGGTAGATCGCCGGGTCTGGACGGTTATTCTTTCAAGTTTTAAAAAAGGTGTTGGAAGTGTTTCGAAACTGACTTTGTGAAGATTTTTGACGATTTTTTCACAACAAGGAGGTTCAGTAAGGGGGTAGTTTCGTCCTTTATTGTTATAATTCCTAAGGTTAAAGACCCAGAGAGCCTTGATATCGACCTATTAGTTTAATAGGTTGTATAAACAAAGTTATTTCGAAGGTTCTTGTTAACCGTTTAAAGAAAGTTATAAGATAATTAGTGTCGGTTGAGCTTTCCACGCTTTTAACAGGGAGAAGTATTCTTAGTGGCCCGTTGATTTTAAACGAGTTGGTTGCATGGTTGAAAAAGAATAAAAAAGCGTGTTGGATTTTTAAAGTTGATATCGAAAAGGCCTATGACTCCTTAAACTGGTGCTTTCCAGACTCGGTACTTGAGAACATGCACTTTTCTGCTAAATAGACGGAGTGGGTTTGGAAATTGTGAGGGCCGGTAAGTCGTCGGTTCTATTGAACGAGTCACCAATGCCTGAATTTGAATGTACTAGAAATCTACGCCAAGGAGACCCGTTATCTCCGTTCCTCTTCATGTTGGCAATGGAAGCGTTGACGGGTATAATGAAAAAAATAAAGTAGTATTTCGGAAACGCATATCATTATGGAAGGCAAAGTCCTTATCAGTGGGCGAGAGGGTGACAATCATAAAGGCATATTTAAATTCGTTGTCGTCATATTACTTCTCGTTATACAAAGCACCGGATGGGGTTTTAGAGAACTAGAGAGGTTGAGGCTGGGTATTTTTTTTGGGGTGGCTCAGAAGAGAAAAATAAAATAAACTGGATTGCATTGGAAAAAGTAATAGCACCGGTTAAAAAAAGGAGGTCTCAATTTGGGTTCACTAAACGATGTGAATCTTGCAATGCTCGCTAAGTGGTGGTGGAGGTTTAAATGTGAGAAGAATGGGTTATGGAGAAATATTATTGGGATTTTCATCATTCGGATAGGTTGTGGTCGGCTATTCCGGCAAAGGTCTCACTAGCGGGTCCTTGGAAGAAGATTGTGAAAATATCTGAGGAATTAATCGAGTCCGGGATAGATATCGGAACCGAAATGAGCAAAAAGGTAAATGATGGACGTGACACGTTCTTTTGGATTGAACAATGGTGCGGGGAGGAAACTTTAAAGCCCAGGTTTCCATTATTATACGAGCTTGAGACGAGTAAAGGGTGTAAAGTGGTGGACCGGTTAGTGATGCATATGGGGGAAATATGTGGTTAATGGGGCTGGTCAAGACAACCCTATACACAAGATGAAATGAATGAATTGAGGGGGCTATTGTTACTTTGCCAACAAGTGAGAATTACTCCAGGTGATGATCGTTGCATATGGGGGTTGGACCAGGTTCATGAGTTTTCAGTGAAAAGTCTCAAAAATTGGTTGGAAATGAGCCGTGCACATGGTGAAAATTATGTGTTTGATTGGAATAGGTTAGTCCCAAAAAAGGTGGGTATACTTGTTTGGAGAGACTGGAAATGGAGTGAATACCCTCCCTAGCATCCTTGGTGAGACGACAGGGGAGTAGTGGAGTCAGTTTCATGTGTTTGCTGTGGGGAATATGAGGAGTTGGTGGAGCATCTTTTTGTGTCATGTAGATTCGCCCAAGCAGTTTGGGGGGAGATTGCGAGGTGGTGTAAAGTTTAGGATTTCTTCTCGTTTTCATACATGATGTTGAGGAACTTTATAAATTTGTTCATATACATCCAAGAGTTACAAAGGCTTTTCATTCAATCTGCCTTACTACGATATGGAGTATTTTGAAGGAAAGGAATTTGGTGGTTTATGAGAGGAAGCCGATAAGCTTGATTAAGGTGGTGGGTGAAATAAAGACGTTGAGTTTTCTTTGGATTCGTAATAGATCGAAACGGTTGGGCTTGACATGGGAGGAGTGGTGAAATTTTGATTTTGTGTTGTAATGTTAGTTGGCGATGTTGTACTTGTTTGCAGTAATTATGTGAAAAGATTGTAACACGTGGTGTAATACGGTGGCGAGTTTCTTGCTAGCTCCGTTTAGTTTGTTTGGTTAATGAATTTCCTTTTTGTTGGTCGCTAACAAAAATAATATACTTAGAATTTGATGATGAAAGCGTTTCACAAATAAGTGAGATGTTATAACCAGGTTTAAAATCTATCTGGACTGGTGAGACGCATGACCCGTTTATTTTTTTTTACAATAAAACTGTTTTTTAATTATAAATAATATTCTTTTTTAAAATTTTTAAAAAAATCAGATATTAATTTTTAGTATATCCCTATTTTATAGGATTTTCATATCAAATATTTGGTGAGATTAATTTTTAATTTGAGGAGTTGTTATAACTCGTTTAATGGCAATCTGGGTTTAGTGAGATCCATACCGTGAATTCGAGTCAAATGCATGAGAAGCCTCTATTTAAAAATTAAAAAATATGATAGTTTGAGAGAATGAAGGGAGCAACAACAGGGCTTCTAAAGATTTCATTTATATACATTTAATATCTAAGATAATACAATTGAGAACGATGAGATTGTATTTTTACATTTATATTAAGAGTTCAACAGGGCAAAAATTTTCTTTTACGAAGTTGACTAGCTTAATTATCTTTGACACACACATGCCAATAATAACGTAATTAAATACAATAACAAAGTAACGAATCGTTTTGTTATATCAAATCTTAAACAATATTCTATATGATTAAGAAAAATGGAAACGGAATTTTAGTTTTTTCATAGATGAAGAGGTAGGTCCCAGCAGAGCCCAGTTGGACCCGCAAGACTCACCTTAAACAGGGACGTCTGCGCAGAGACCAACTGGATCCGCAGGACCAACCATGCTCAGAGACGTAACGTCCTTACGCGCAGTACGCAAGCTGGTCCCGCAGGAAATGCCTCCCAATGGTGAAGGACTCCGCCTGTCCCCGCAGCCTCGGATACAAGCCATTAGGGAAGGCCACCCGCGCAGCATGGCTACACGCACAAGGCACTTAACTCTCCCCAGTGTCACCTGAAGGAATGAGCAAAGGCGGGAGGGGGAAAACTCCCGCCTAAATGAGCCAGTCCGTATGATGGAGGATCTTTTGTGTGATACCTGACGAGGTACAGACAAAAGATCTGACCAAGAATGCGACAGCTCACTGACAGCAGCATGGCAGGCAGCACGCCACAGCACTGTGACCAATAGCCGCCGCCTACCCACCAACTCCTGCCATACCACGTGCCTAGCCTGTAGTTGGCAGAAGAGGAAGAGTGCACGACACGCCTGCTCTGTGTCAGCCGCTACCTATCCACCACTCACAGGCAGGGCACGTGCATAGGTTACAGTTGGTAGCGTGTTGGGCCGGCTAAACCCCTTGGAAACCTACCTTCGGCTATAAATACCCCAATGGTATGATCATCTTACAACATCTTATCTTATCATATATACCTGATATCTGCTCTAGCAATCTCTTAATATACTTTTATATTTAAAGAGCAATCTAGTCTGATTCTCACGCCGGAGGGTGGTCACAAGGAGGAACCCCCCCTTCTCAGTGACGAGCTCACGGTGTCTGTTTTGCAGGTTATCAGAAGAACCATCTTCCAAGGGTCTAACCCTTCGTGGGAAACATTACTTAGCCCCCAGATTACCTATAATCTGCCCGGGGTCGCTTAGTGTTTCTTCATTGGCGCCATCCGTGCATAAAGCTAGAACTACATCTTTCTCCAGTTTTTCAAAACTTCCAAGATGACTAGAGAAATTCCGGTAACCACAACCCCAGCCACTGGGGTAAACACCGGCAACACAATGTTTACAAACACTACCCCAGCCACCCAAGCTGGGGCAAGTGAAGTACATTTTACGAACACTACCCCAGTCACTCATGTAGGGGCAAGTGGAGTAAATATTCCACTGGGATTCACTGATACCCAGCTGGAAAAACGAACTCGAGCCCCTCGCCAAACACTTGATCAAGTGAAGGCATGGGCCGAGGCACGTCAACGAGAATTTCAGGCTGAGTTGGACGAACGCTTGCGTTCAGTCCAACAAGCTGAGGAATTCGGTAGTACTCGCCAGCACCTCAACATGAGTAGTGAGTACGAGCACTCGGACGACGAGAGGGAAGACTCCGACACCGACGCGAACCCTCGCCATAGGGCGAAAGGGAAGCGTAAGGAAACGGATCCCCAGCCAAAAAGGAATTTCGGGGAAGCATTCCAACCAGTCACGGAAAAAAGCTCGCGTGACTTCTCCAAGGCCTTTAGACCTACTGCTACAAACGCAGGAAGGTCAAAATTTGCAAGGGACATTGCAGAAGCAATCGCCCCGAGGAGTGCCAAACAAATGTCCAACATTGGCACATACGATGGTCTATCCGACCCAGATGACCATCTGAACAGGTTCATTGCGGGGGCAACCGTCAGTAACTGGACGGAACCCACGTGGTGCTACATGTTCCAGATGACTCTGGTAGGAGCAGCCAGAGCATGGTTCGACCGTCTACCGGTCCACCACATTTATGACTGGGCAGACTTCCAGAACAAGTTCAGTCAACAGTTTAGTCAACAGAGGAAGCACACTGAGGAGCAGTGGACGATCCTCAACTGTGTGAGAGAAGAGGATGAATCCTTACTGGACTTCATCACCCGCTTCAACTCCAAGAAGCTGAGTCTGGGCAACATCAGCGAAGACCTCGTTCGCGCCGCTTTCATTCAGGG
Source organism: Bidens hawaiensis (assembly GCF_021521415.1). Classification (NCBI taxonomy): domain Eukaryota; kingdom Viridiplantae; phylum Streptophyta; class Magnoliopsida; order Asterales; family Asteraceae; genus Bidens; species Bidens hawaiensis. The sequence goes on along the minus strand of NW_027492015.1, from coordinate 726,284 downwards.
CGCTGAGTACCCAGAACTTATCCGCACTCTGACGGGTAAAGACGGCATGCCATCCACATGGGATGCCATAATGACGGCAGCCAAGCGCTTCGCCGAAACGGAGAAACAGCTGGGAAGAGATCTCCCCCAGAATACAAACCTCTACACACAGAGGACAAGGGAGAACAATGTGAGAACCGCCCGGCTAAACAAAAAGAGGCGGCAAGGTATTTGGCAGTCAAGGATAAACTTTGACACCCCCTCAAGCTCTCGCCCTCTGGTTGGCGGAAGGGACAACACGCACCCTTCGAACCGGAAAAACCGTTGGACGCCACTCACCAAGAGCGTCACGGAGATATTTGCCACGGAAAAACTGCCATGGCCAAAAGCCCCAGCGATCCGACAGAAACCCAATGCGGATCAGAGCAAGTCTTGTGACTTCCATGGGACAAAGGGCCATAGCACTGAGGAGTGCACATCCTTGAGGGACATCGTCGAGACATTCGTCAAGGATGGGAGGCTCGCACACCTCGTGGCATCTATCAAGAAGGGAGGAAGGAACGACAACAGGTACAGGGGTAACGGACGAAAGCCCGTCGACATCAGCATCAACATGGTCCATGGTAAGGTCAGAGGAAGAAAGAGACCGATGACCGAACCATGCGCATGGAAGGAAGCAGAAGTGCGCTTCCCGCGAGTGCCGGGAGGCCCAAACAAAGAAGGCCCCATTATCATTAAAAGCCAGCTGGGGCACTACATCACCTCCCGCACCCTCGTTGACAATGGCGCATCGTCGACAGTGATGTACAGGCAGTTCTTCGACAAGCTCGATGATGAAGACAAGGAACGCCTGGAGACGGTCTACGCTTCAATGGAAGGGTTTGACGGCAGCATGAACACTCCCTTGGGCATCCTATCTTTCCCCGTCACTCTCACCGATGGGAATTATTCACGCACGGAGGATGTGGATTTTGTTGTGATGAAAAAACCACATCATACGTATGACATCCTATTCGGGAGAGACGGGATGGCAAGATTCAACGCCGTGGTATCCTCAGTCCACGGCATGATGGGATGGCCAACAACTGAAGGCGTAGCGATGATCACGGGCATTCCCCAGGTATGCATCGCATCTGTCTCCTCTAAACCCAAACCGAAGATGGCCAAACAAACCATCACTGAACCTGAACAGTGGGCATTCAATGGGAAATATCCCGATCAGGCCGTTACCATTGGCCCGACAATTGTTGATCCAACACGCACCTTACTCAAGCGCTTACTGCAGCGAAACGCAGACATCTTCGCGTGGACACCAGCCGACATGACTGGTGTACCCCGGGGAAAGGCAGAGCATAAGCTCAAATGCGATCCGGCCGTTACGCCGATCGTACAAAAGCGCAGAGTAATGGGGCCCGAGCAAACCAACGCGTGCAGAACCCAAGTCAAGGAACTCCTTGATGCGGGCATCGTGCGCGTCAGCAAATATCAAACATGGGTTGCAAATCCCGTAATGGTACCGAAGAATAACAAACAATGGCGCATGTGCATAGATTTCAAAGATTTGAATAAAGCATGCCCCAAAGATTGTTATCCGTTGCCAGAAATTGATCTCAAGGTGGATTCGGTGGCACCATTTCGCCTTAAATGCTTCTTGGATGCGTATAAGGGGTACCATCAAATCCACATGGCTGTAGATGACCAGGACAAAACCGCCTTTCGGACGCCCGATGGCACATTTTGTTATAAAATGATGCCGTTCGGACTTAAGAACGCGGGGTCCACGTACCAACGACTAATGGACAAAGAGTTTCACGCCCAAATTGGGAGAAACTTGGAAGTCTATATGGATGATTTGGTCATCAAAAGCCCCGAGCCAGAGGCGATGTTGAAAGACATTGAGGAAACTTTCAACACGCTCAGAAAGATAAACATGAAGCTCAACCCGAGCAAGTGTTCATTTGGGGTGGAAGAAGGGAAGTTCTTAGGAGTCATTATTACTAAAGATGGCTTCAGAGCGAACCCTGAAAAGGTCGAAGCCATTGTCAAAATGGAATCACCTACCACCATAAAACAGGCTCAAACACTTAATGGACGACTAGTCGCGCTTAACCGCTTTTTGGCAAACCATGCGGATAGGTCGTTCCCTTTTGTGTCAACGCTAAGAAATTGTTTAAAGAAAACGCACTTCCGCTGGACACCAGAAGCGGAAGCAGCTTTTCAGGAGATTCGATCACGCCTGATCGAACTCCCAACACTCACGGCACCACAAGCGGGGGAGGAGTTAATCTTATACCTCTCCGCAACAGATAGAGCAACCGGGGCAGTCCTGCTTGTAGAACGAAAAGGCATCCAGATGCCAATCTATTATGTTAGCCGCGTGCTGGCAGACGCGGAAACCCGGTACTCTACCCTGGAAAAACTGGTCTTGGCACTTATACACGCTTCACGCAGGTTGAGACGATATTTCCAGGGTCACCCAATCACTATTCTCACCAACTTCAAACTCTCAAATGTTCTAGGCAAACCCGAGTTATCGGGACGTCTAGCCAAATGGGCAATTGAATTGGGAGAATATGCGATTCAATACAAGCCGAGACCAGCCATTAAAGGTCAGGTCCTGGCTGATTTTATTGCAGAAGTCCCCGCTTCACGGGAGAAAGAGTGCCAGGAGGAGGTTCAACCCTCCCCAGCACACGAAATCGATGAAGTCTGGCGACTCTACACTGATGGAGCAGCTAGCAACGAGGGTTCAGGCGCAGGGTTAAAATTAACAAATCCAGCAGGCCAGGAATATACTTATGCTATTCGGCTGGATTTTCCAAGTACGAATAACGAAGCTGAATATGAAGCATTCCTGGCCGGATTGAGGATTGCGCGAAAGATGGGTGTAAAAAATTTGGAAGCCCACGTAGATTCTATGCTAGTGGCAAACCAAATAAACGGGACGTACACGGCTGTGAACGACACAATGGCCCTGTACCTTGCCCAAGCCAAAGCCATCATGCGCGATTTTAATGATTGTAAAGTGATACACGTCAAGCGCAGCGAAAACAAATCTGCGGATGCGTTAAGCAAGCTTGCATCACTGGCCTTCACCCACTTGGGGAAGGACATCCGCGTGGAACTCCTCGAAACACCATCAGTCCCGCACAAGGAAATTTGTGTCATCCAAACCGGTACAGAAACATGGATGACCCCAATAATAAAATACCTTGAAGCAGGAACGTTACCAGAGTCGAAGTCACAGGCAAGAAAACTACGCTGTAAAGCACTGAATTATCAGCTGGTCAATGACACCCTTTACAGACGCAACTTTCTTGGCCCATTGTTAAGATGCGTGGACAACCAAGATGCTGACTACCTCCTAAGGGAGGTTCACGAAGGCATCTGTGGAGTACACGCAGGCCCCCGCGCTGTGGTAGCCAAGCTAAACAACGCGGGATACTTCTGGCCGGGGATGCATATGGACGCGTTGGCATACATCAGAAAATGCAGATCTTGCCAGCTTTACGCACCCAACACGCATCGCCCGAAAAATGAACTTGTTCCTGTCACTTCCACGTGGCCATTTCAGAAGTGGGCCATTGACGTGACAGGCCCATTTCCAACAGCAGCTGGGAATGTTCAGTTCCTAGTGGTAGCCATTGACTACTTCACCAAATGGATAGAAGCGAAACCTTTAGCCCAAACAACCGCAAAGCATATCAAAAAATTTATTTGGGAATTTATTATTTGTCGTTTTGGACTTCCACAGAATTTGGTAAGCGACAATGGCACCAACTTTGCTGACAAGAAGCTACAGCATTGGCTGAAAGAACTTCAAATCACCCACACCTTTACCTCAGTGGCACACCCGCAAGGTAACGGTGAGGTGGAAAGAGCAAATAAGAGCATCGTCGAAGGCATAAAGAGAAGACTCTTGGAACATAGATCCGGTTGGGTGGACGAGCTTCCACACGTCCTTTGGGCAAACAGAACGCTGAAGAAGACCAGTACGGGAGAAACCCCGTTCAGTCTCACTTATGGCACTGAAGCCATGATCCCAGTCGAAATCGGTTTACCCTCACCAAGGGTCTTAATCCAACCAGAAGACAATGATGCGGAAAGACGGTTAGACCTTATGCTAACCGAAGAGCGCAGAGACTTAGCCGCCGTGCGTGAAGAAAACTACAAACGACAAATGCAAAAATACTACAACACGCGGGTAAAACTCTGCAACTTCAAGGAAGGAGACTACATACTGCGTAACAACGAGGCTTCGAACCAACAACGCCCAGGAAAGTTGGCCCCGATTTGGGAAGGGCCATACATTATCAAAGAAGTTCTGGGAAAGGGCGCGTACCGGCTCGAAAGGCTCGATGGCACTCCCATCCCTAGAACATGGAATGGAGCTCAATTACGCAAATGTTATATGTAGATCAATTCCAACTTGTAAAGAAAAGGCCTAGAGCCACTTCTAATGGAAATGATTCTCCTTTCATGATGTATTAATAGCTTGTAACCTATGAACTTCCCTTACGGGAAGAAGTAGTTGCGTGTGGAAGGCGGCAATACCCGCATAAACACAACGCCAAAATGTTAAAAAGTTCTAAGAAAAACCTACACGCAGGTCAGATGTAGGTAAAGTTTAGCCATCCTTGTAAGTGCAAGTGACGGTCTTACCCGCACAATCATGAACAAGGAAGCCAAACTTAACTTACCGTCTACCACGTTAAAAGGTTAACTTATGAACACTTAAAAGGATAAGAAAAACCTACACGCAGGTCAGATATAGGTCTAAAGTTAAAGCCATCCTACTAAGTGCAAGTGACGGTTACACCCGCACAATCACGAAAGAGGAAGCGAAAACTTTAGTCCATTATCAACCACGTTCAAAGGTTTAACTTAATGCCTTAGAAATTTCGAAAAGGAAAACCTACACGCAGGTCAGATAGAGGGTAAAGATTAGCCATCCTACCAAGTGCAAGTGACGGTTTTACCCGCACAATCACGAAGGAGGAGGCGAAACTTTAACCCATCATCAACCACGTTCAAAGGTTCTTATTCTAAACACTTGGGAAATTGCTAATTTAAACTAAGTATGCAAGTCATAAGTTTATAAAGCAAAGAACCCAAGGAAATAACAATCTTATACGCAAAGAGATTAATATTTCACAATCAATTACAAGAATGGCTGGGTAACTACCCGCCTAAAAGAAATCTATACAAGGCTGTCTATCCTAGCAGGGGGAAGGGATCTTCAAGATCAGGCTTCAGGGCCACCTCCGCTTGGACCAGCACCGTCAGAGCGCGGCTGCCCAAGGAAAGCCTTAAGGATGCTTAGCCCATCATCAGCAGCAGCAGCTTCATTCACCTTCTCCACCACTGGATGCGGGAAGGCAGCGTACTGATTCACAGCTTGGTCATAAGCAGCTTCAGTATTAACATTGAATAAAGGGAAGTTGGAGGGCGGAAAGCCTCTCTCAGCAAACCCTAGACCAAGCAGGAAGCCAGTCTTCTGCCCATCCTCATGAGAAGCGTTGAGGGCTGCGCTCATTGCATCGTCGTAAGAGGTCTCTGAAAGGACCCGACGCACAACCTACAAAAGAATTACAAGTTAGAACATTTTCTAATTACGAGCGGAAAGCGTAAAGAAAAAGATAAAGATACCTCAGGCAACGCTTCTCGAAGCAGCCATTGGAGGGTAGCTTGACTTTCTTTGTAAGCACGTTCGGCTCCGCTTTTGTCAAGGTTGGCAAGTTGAACTTCCTTGGCGGCAGCTTCTTCGACGCTTTTGAGTTTCCTTTCAGTACGGTCAAGCATCCCCCTCTGGTCAAGGATCTCCTGCAGCTTCTTGGCATCTTCCATTGCCAAGGCGTCATGAGCATGCTGAAGAGCCTTTAATTTGCATTTAAGCTGCTCATTCTCTTCGCGAAGTGGCTCAGCAACAGCTTCAGCCTTGGCAGCCCTCTCAGTTGAGTTTCGCGCAGTCTCCTTGGCCAGCCGAAGCTGTTCATTCACAGCTTGGGCAGCCTTGGAGCGGGCCTCGAGTCGCGCCTGGACTTCAACCTCGAGGGCCTTGAATGCCTTCTCCTTCTCGGCTGCGGCAGCGGCCAACTGCCGGTTCTCCTCCCGAAGAGCCCGCGCTTCAGATACATCTTTGGCGCGAGCTGCTTTTAACTTGTCGTTTTCACGACAAAGCAGCTCGACGCGGGGCTGCGTTCGGGCCTGGAGAACCCGAAGCTCATTGGTTAGCCTACCCTCTTGGTAGCTAGCCATGGCTTCCCCCAACGCACCATGAGGAGCAGCGTGGCGAGCCCAGTCCACGCACTCCACAGGGGTGCGAAGGGTTGTTCCTCGGCGTATGTTCCATCTTGGAACATACACTTCATTGGAATCCGACACTGCAAAAGAAACAAAGGCAGTTAGGAAAAGATGACAAAAATATACAAAGAAAAAAGAACCCTACGTACCTGTAGGGTCAATAACAGGCCGATAGCCGCCAAACCCATCACCTGAACCTAAAGGAAATCCATCCAACAGGTCAGGCAGACGGGAAGGTGGCGTAGATCGGCGGGAAGCCCGGCGCGTACCTGATGGTCCGGCCGTCGGTGCCGGTGGCGCAGGTATAGTGGCAGCCGCCGTGGTAGCCATTGTTGGCGCCGTCTCCTCAGCAACAGTAACCGCCGGCTCCGTGAAAGATGCTGTAAAAATTGCACTCACGGCCGGCGGAGACACCTTCTCAGCTGGAACAGCCTCAGGAAGGCTGGAACCAGCGGAAGCAAGCGTAGACGCCTGGGTCGACGCCTCGGGAAGGCTGACCGAGCCTACCGTCATTGGCGGGGGAATACTTACTCCAACTCCACCCTGGAATGCGTCAACATCCACACCTGCACAAGCAAAAGTGTTAGAAAAATTTATTTGAAACAACAAATATAGACAGGAATTATGGGGGTACTTACGGGGTTTCTTGAGCTTGAACGCACGGACGAGCGGGGGCGAACCCGATGGAGCCGGCCTCTTGACACCGGTAACCGTCGTCGTCGCTGCCTCCCCGGAGGTAACACCTGCAGCCTCCGGAGCGGTGGTCTCCTCACCACCGGGCTTCCCCGCCACCTCTGCGTTATCTGACTCCGAGTCAGATAGGACTACCGGGTCGGCCGTAGAGGCCACTTTCTCCTTGCCTCTCCCGACGGCAGCCTTTTTCTTCCGCACCAGTGGAGGACCTTCTGCGGATTCCTCAGAAGAAGAAATGTCATGAACTCCAGCAGCAGGCACAGCATTGAGAGGTTCAGGGTAGAAGATAGGCTTACCTGGCCGTCGGTGGCTCAGGATCTCTTGGCCTGGCGGGTAAACCTCCACGAACCGACCCGCAGTCTGCTCTAAGATGGGCAACTCGTTCTCGTCCAGAGCACGAGTACCCATCCGCGCAGGACCATCTTCCTCCCGCGGATTCAGGAGCGACTGAAGATCGTTACCCTCTGAAATCAACAAGAAAGTTAGAAAAAATCGTAGTCAGCAAAAAAGAAACAAGACATACCATAAGGGGTAGAGTTCGAACCATATTCAAGGACGATCGGAACCTTATCCGCATTCGCCGCCTTCCACACCCGGCTCATCCCCAGCATCACCATCGCCGACTCCGGAAAACGGAAAACCGGGGACTGGACCCGGGATATCTTCGCGAACCATTCCGCCTCCTCGTAGTTGATGGCGGGAAGGTTCGGAAGCGGCTGGCCATTCTTGAACTTCATGGCAATAGGGATGGCTCGAGCGGATATAAAGAAGAACTCTCTTCTCCATGAGCGAAGACTCCGCTCGGTGGTACAAATCTTTAAACCCTTGATACGGGTTGTAAGAGTATACCACCCTTGGATGCACCTCCAAGTATAGAAGGTCATCAGGCGGTCAACAAGGGGCTCAAGGCCCAGTATCCGGCACACCCACTCAAAGTGCCGGACCTTGGCAATGGCCATGGGGTGCACCTCTGTCAGGTGCACACCGTGCCTCTCTAGGACACGGTACACAAACTTTGTCAACGGAAACCTAAGGTTCCCGTAGACAAAGAATGCAGCATAAACCCCGATTTTGCCACTAGGGGCATCGTACACAGTATGGTGGGGCTCAGGAAACTCAGGCTCGAGAGACTCGAGCATGAACTTCCTGACGATATACTGGTACAGCTCGACAGGAAGATAACACTGGCATTCGCCAGCAGTCTTCTGATCATCAGCATCGTGAGAAGACATGGTGGAAGAAAGAAGAGATTTCAGAGCAATGCTTTACTGAAAAAGAGAAATTCGCCGGAAATTACTGGGGAAGAAGAGATGAAAGTGGAAAGTGTGAATTGCAAATAACCTTCTCCCCCTTTATATAGCAATCGCAATTAATGCGATGAATTTAATACGGAAGAGAGAGAAATCAAAGGTGCAATGAAACTATGACGCGTGGCAAAAGCAAACTGGCAACAGCTGTCAAAAAGGACGTGTGCCAGAGATTTCGCGGCTACGCGCCCGAAATCCCGTGCCCACGCGCCTGAAAAAGCAACTGGAATGACCACATAATGTCATGTCGCCATAACTCCCTGCACGTCCTGACACAGTCAGAAGAAACCGTCGCACGACTTTTCAGAGGTTTGGACTTATCTTTTCACCAACTCTTCGAATTTCAAAATTCAAAATTCGAAAATATTAAAAAGTAAGCGGGAAAATACCCCTTACCCCTTGGCAAGCAAGTAACCGTAAGACGGATGCGGGTACAGTGTAAAGGCAAAACCCTTCACATACCTAGCACCCGCAGGGAATTGAAGCCAAATAAACCTTGGCAAACAAATAACCGTAAGACGGCTGTGGGTACAGTGTTAAGGCAAAACCCTTCACATACCTAACACCCGCAGGGAATTGAAGCCAAGAAAACCTTGGTGAACAAGTAACCGTAAGACGGATGCGGGTACAGTGTTAAGGCAAAACCCTTCACATACCTAGCACCCGCAGGGAATTGAAGCCAAGTACCTCGGCAACCAAGTAACTATAAGACGGGTGCGGGTACAGTGTAAAGGCAAAACCCTTCACATACCTAGCACCCGCAGGGAATTGACGCCAGGAATACCTTGGAAGTAAAGTAACCGTAAGACGAGCACAGGTACAGTGTTAAGGCAAAACCCTTCACATACCTAGCGCTCCGCTGGGAATTGAAACCAAGAAGGATCTTCTGGGCAATGCTTGCGGAAACGGAAATAACATCCCCGCATAGCGGGAACGTCGAGAACTACGTTGTTTGAAGCTCCAAGATGGAATTGGTGGTCTTAACATAATTGATCACTATGTTCAAAACTACCAAAACCTCATGGAAAATACATACAACTGGGACTCAATGCTCCTGACTTGCGAGGAGGTTACAGACCTACCCGCATCATACCCAAAGACCAAGCAGGAAACTCGGGCATTTCTGCAAGTGACAAGGACTTCCGCGGAAAGAATCCCCATGGAAAACCTTACAAAACCCTTTTCAAAACCCTTTGCTCAAGTCCAAAAGTTCACCTCATTTTATTAAACACTCATGAGAAGAACATTGGACTGGGGGGACTTGAAGAGGTAGGTCCCAGCAGAGCCCAGTTGGACCCGCAAGACTCACCTTAAACAGGGACGTCTGCGCAGAGACCAACTGGATCCGCAGGACCAACCATGCTCAGAGACGTAACGTCCTTACGCGCAGTACGCAAGCTGGTCCCGCAGGAAATGCCTCCCAATGGTGAAGGACTCCGCCTGTCCCCGCAGCCTCGGATACAAGCCATTAGGGAAGGCCACCCGCGCAGCATGGCTACACGCACAAGGCACTTAACTCTCCCCAGTGTCACCTGAAGGAATGAGCAAAGGCGGGAGGGGGAAAACTCCCGCCTAAATGAGCCAGTCCGTATGATGGAGGATCTTTTGTGTGATACCTGACGAGGTACAGACAAAAGATCTGACCAAGAATGCGACAGCTCACTGACAGCAGCATGGCAGGCAGCACGCCACAGCACTGTGACCAATAGCCGCCGCCTACCCACCAACTCCTGCCATACCACGTGCCTAGCCTGTAGTTGGCAGAAGAGGAAGAGTGCACGACACGCCTGCTCTGTGTCAGCCGCTACCTATCCACCACTCACAGGCAGGGCACGTGCATAGGTTACAGTTGGTAGCGTGTTGGGCCGGCTAAACCCCTTGGAAACCTACCTTCGGCTATAAATACCCCAATGGTATGATCATCTTACAACATCTTATCTTATCATATATACCTGATATCTGCTCTAGCAATCTCTTAATATACTTTTATATTTAAAGAGCAATCTAGTCTGATTCTCACGCCGGAGGGTGGTCACAAGGAGGAACCCCCCCCTTCTCAGTGACGAGCTCACGGTGTCTGTTTTGCAGGTTATCAGAAGAACCATCTTCCAAGGGTCTAACCCTTCGTGGGAAACATTACTTAGCCCCCAGATTACCTATAATCTGCCCGGGGTCGCTTAGTGTTTCTTCAATAGAAAATATTGCCGAAAAAATAACATTGATTTTGAATGAGAGAGATGTTTGATTAAACTATAAATACATTCACAATCTCCCTAATTTTCTTGTTCTTCAAACCCAACAATGGCTTCTTGTAATATCCCCGATATTAGAACCATAATCAACACCGTAATTAAATATCTCTCTCCACCAACGCCTTCTCAATCAGTCAGCAATCCAACCCACGTCTCAACCACACTCGCCACACGCCTTCTCTCCAAAAAACACAACTCCAACGTTGTTTTCTCTCCGGTTTCCATGCATGCCGTCCTTAGCTTGGCAGCCGCTGGTTCTAAAGGCCCAACACTCGACCAGCTTCTTGCTTTTCTCAAAACTAATTCCACCCATGACCTCAACTCTCTCTATTCGCAGCTTGCGTCCTCAGTCCTAGCCGATGGAAGCCCATATGGCGGACCTCGATTGTCTTTCACAAACGGGCTTTGGTTTGATGAAACCCTTTCTCTTAAACCTTCTTTTAAACACGTTGCGGACACCGTTTATAAAGCCGCTTGCGAACAAGTTGATTTCCAGACCAAGGTCAGTTCTTTGTTCCATCAAATTTGGACTACGTAGAGTTGTTGCTATACAATATAATTATTATGTGATACAATATAATCTGTTTCTGATATATTAACCTAAACCTAATCAAAGTTCTATGCAACAAATTTATTATGTAAGTTTTTTAGAATTTTAGAACATATTTTATTATTCGATAATTTTTTTTTTGTTTTTGATATATTAATCTATCCCTAATTAAATTATGTTCAACTTTTATGGGTTATGTTTAGATCATATTTTCTAGGTTTACCGTAATGGTGTTTCACAGATCGATTGTTCATAGTTATATGTTCTTACTGTGATATATAGATCTTGGTTATTTTGTTTACAAACGTACTTCAGGCTTTTAATTGCTTTGATTCTATCTTTATTAAAGCTATAACACTTTCAATTGTTTATCTTATCGCTAACATGTTCTTTATTGATTAACAAAGGGTGTCGAGGTAGTCAACCAGGTGAATCGATGGGTCGAAAAGCAAACAAATGACCTTATCAAACAAGTCCTTCCTAAAAGTGCAATTAACAATCTCACGAGGCTCGTCTTTGCAAATGCTGTCCACTTCAAGGGAGCATGGAGTCAGAAGTTTGAACAATCAATGACAAAAGAATATGACTTCCACCTACTCGACGGCAACAAAGTCAAAGTTCCTTTCATGACCAGCTACGAAAGACAATTCGTGCACGAATATGATGGCTTCAAAGTATTGGGTCTTCCGTATTTACAAGGTCAAGATAAACGTCGGTTCACAATGTATGTTTTCCTACCAGATGCAAAAGACGGCCTGCAATCTTTAGTAGAGAAAATCTGCTCCACATCAGACTTTTTAGACTGTCACATTCCACACAATAAAGTACAACTTGGGCGGTTTTTGTTACCAAAGTTTAAGATCTCATTCGAGTTTATAGCTACTGATCTGTTGATGGAATTAGGGCTTGTGTTGCCTTTCACCGATGATTGTGATTTGACTGAAATGGCTGACTCATCTGCTGGTGAAATCCTCTATGTTTCAAGCATTATTCATAAAGCTGTTGTGGAGGTTTGTGAAGAAGGTACTGAAGCTGCAGCGGTCATCTGCACCATGTATTCTCCCACAGCACTACCACCACAAGTAGAGAAGCCCAAGGTGGTTGATTTTGTGGCGGATCATCCGTTTTTGTTTGTGATAAGAGAAAATATGTCTGGCGTCGTGTTGTTTATGGGACAGGTGATTGAACCTCATGTTGGATGAAACAAGAGTTGATCTCCATTATCATGAATAAGTTGTCTTTTGTTTATGAAAGGCTTGTTTTTTTTGTTTTTTTTATATATTGATTTTTGTACCAACGTAAGACTATTGCATTTTGGGCCATTTAATTACTAAATTCAAGCGAATGATTTATTATTTTTGTCAGATTTGTTGTTTTTGTGAGAGAGGTTATAATTCAAGTTGTTTTGAATGAAAGAAACCTATTTTATTTTTATTTTTTGGTAAAGAAGACGATATTTTTTACCCTCACGGAACGAGAAGATACATATATCTTGAATGTTGGTATTCAAATGAATGTAAATTAGTTCTAGCTTACGCCTTTTCTGATATGGGGTTAAAGATCTCTAATCACACACAATAAGCTCTTAATCTCTATACGTTTTTGTTGCAATATGTCTTCAGTTTGTGCGAAGCTTGATTTGATGCATTTCATTTGGGTCTTTGATTATTCTAGTTGATGAAAATGGTTTACTTTGTGCGTATTTGCTTGGGGTTATTATTATTATTATTATTATTATTATTTTGGGTTGGGGGAGGGGGGGAGGGAATTATCTATCTATACTATATATAACTAGTGAAAACCCCGCGCGATACGGCGGCAGCATGACATGAATTCCGCCGGTATCGTTTCAGTTCTTGATGGTAACGGTACGGTACTGACACTCGCTATAATAACCGAAAGAGAGCATAGAAAGTAAAATCGTAATATAATCAATGGCTACAGGATATGACGACTCAAGTTACTCTTGTTAAGCGACTTTGGGATATCTAATAGTAGATGTAATACACTAAGAATTTGGCATGTATGAATAGCTATGACAATATTTGAAGAGTAAAGCTGGCAAAAATAAATTTACAAAGTATATAATTGTTTTTTTTCCTAAGGTTTTAAGACATTAAGATGGATTGCAACATCTTTAGCTTCAATAGTGTACACAATTTTAAAAGACGTCGTTATTTCCTTGTTAACAAACAATATAAATAACATTTTAATTTTTAATTTTAGACTCTGGTAGAAGCCGTTGACCTTTCCTGGTCAAATTTTGACTAAAAGTTCAAAATTAACTGTTTGACCACAAAATTCCGCATAAGAACGAACCAGTTTACGCAACATACCGTACTTGAGTTGCAAACTCCACAAAAATACAACAAAATCTTTTAAAATAAAATGTCAACCCAAACAAACATGAAAAACAATCCCTAACAGTTTGTTATGAACTGATCAAAAATTTTATTCAATGTCCAATTTTTATAACCAGTCAAATTATTTTGTTCGGGTCCAATCATTTTTGTTATTCAAAACTTTTGACCAATCTTGATTATGCAGTTGGTTTTGACCATCAAAAAGTCAACTATCTCAAAACAATTCCACTATATACACATTTCTCAAAACAATTCCACTATATTAAAAAAGTCAGACTTGTCAAAAAAAAAAAAGGTTAAGATACGGTAAAAAGAATTGACAAAAAGGGTCCATTGTGCATGCAGCAAATACCATTGTTGAACAGTAGCCATATTTTAATCACAATATCTTTATATTTTCAAAACGCATAAGACTCTACAGTCTACAGTTTGAGTAATAAAACACGCGGGCTGTGCTGTAATGCACACTTCAAGTACATGCAGTAAATGGTTTGATATATACACATTTCTCATACATTTCAAGATAAACCCTACAATAAAAGCCTTGTTGTGTAAAATTAAAGCTTCTTAGTCAAAAGATAACCGTGAATCCGCTTAACCAATCTGTGCATCAAAACAACAACAACAACAACAATAATAATAACAACAACACAACAACAACAAAAATAAAGTCATGCTATAACTGTTGAGATCCACTTCATAACTACAATTTATACTTTATAGATAACTCAACCGAAACACAAAAAATGCTCTTCAAACGAACCTATCTGTTGTGGAGCTGCAAGTCAATGTATCGGAAAGGATGACAAGAATATGTTACCCACATTAACATGCTAGATGCTTTGCTGTCATTAAAGAAATATGAGGAGTGATGATACATTAGATTGTTGCATCATTCCAATACAACATAGTGTTCAAAGATAAAATCATTAATTATAACAATTACAAGCTACATTTGTGTACAACTCTAACTAGTGATGGTTTAACTTCTAGCTCAAAATGTATGTTTTTTATAACCATTTCATATATTGTAATAAATATTCATGTATTATGACTGTGACTGTAGGGGGTGTAAATGAGCCGAGCTCGACTCGCGGGAAATTTTCTTAAACTTGAGCTTTGCTCATTTATTATTTATAATTATAGCTTTAAAGATATAGCATATTATAGATTATTTAAAAACAAGCGTTTTGTTTATGCTCGCGAGCTCGGCTCTATGGTGCCCAGGCTCGCATTAAATGAGCATATTTAGTTCAGGCCCATTTAAGTTCTGTTGAACTCAAGCTTTTATCCGGTTGGTTCGTTTATACCCCTGTGTGAATTTGAATGTGGATTTTGGAGTGGTTTGTGATAATAGTTGTCTGAACAGCAAAATATGCATGGTGCCACTACACATGATGGTGATCTGGTGCTTACTTCAAATGTCAAAATATATAGGTTCTGGACCAATAAATAACAATAACATATAAATAAAAAAAATGAACTAAAAATGTATAAAAAATGCCAGCCCTACTTAGAGTTGATGGTCCTAGTTTGGAAAATAATTGTCAATTGTTATATTAGTCCTACTTAGAATTGGTAAAGGTTCTATTTTCATAGTTTGATTCAGGTCAATTTAAGTTCAAGTTACCGATTTAAGTTACCAGTTTGCAGCAGAGGCATTTTTGTTGACTTTTTACAAGTCAAATTGTTGGTTTTGGTTAGAATTCATATCAGTTACACAAGTGTATAGCAATAGCATCTACTGAGAAGAAAATGTACCTGATGGTGCTTAAAATGCAACATAATATGTACGAAGGGTAGAAACATAGACCCTGCTACAAAGGAAAAATATCATATATATGATCTATAATGTTGAGATTTCACAAGAGACGTTAATGGCACAAAATTTGAGTTTCAGTATCAAAGGGCAACCCATTATTGTCCAACAACCATCTCACGAGATACCAAATGGTCCCATTTATCATTTGAACCGTAACTATAAAGAAAAAATAGATAATCAAGGCAAAACATAAACAAAGCCCGTTGATTCTGTGGGTCGGGTTGTTCGGATTATCTATGTTCAGCCACATGGCAAAAAAAAAAAAAAAAACAGATAGCAATTATTACTCGAGGTCAGCTCGCTAAAAGATAAAAATCGACATGAGCTTTATTAGACAATTAATGTATTAGTTTATATTAGAGGGTGCTAGATGTATTTATGTATTCTATATAAACACATGTAATCTATCATTATAATATACAATATAATTCATAAGTTCAATTAGGTACAAGCCAACCTTTTATTTTCCTTATCCCTAACCCTAAAAACCCTTGCAGACGTCGGCCAATCCCTAACCTTTTTCGATCCATCTTCAACTACCGATGGCCTTCCTTGTAGCCTTTAGCACCGCCGACAAGAATGCTCACCATACTCACAAGTTTGGTTTCATCCTCTCTCCTATAAATTATGGACACTGGAAACAGATGATCCAGCCTTTTCTGGTTACCAATAATTTATTTGGTTACGTTGATGGCACCATGACCTGTCCCTCACCAACCGTACAACCTGCTGCAGTCACATCTTGTAAGGACGCTGAAGTCCCTCTACCGCAGCCTAACCCTAGTTTTGCGACATGGGTCTCAAACGATGCCCATGTTCGTATGTTGATTATATCAACTATTTCAGAGGCAACCTTTCAACATGTACAAGGTACCACATCTCGTAATCTCTGGCTTGCTCTTGAACGTGCGTATGCACCTCATACTTCCTCACGAGAATACACTCTCAAAACACAACTACTCAAGATACAGATGAAAGGTGATGAAACCGCATCTGCTTACCTTACACGGGCCTAACAATACGCGGATGCCCTTGCAAATATTGAAGAGCCGATGAAGGAAAAGGATTTAGTTATGTTAGTTATTTCAGGTCTTCGAGAAGAATACAACAGCCTAAAGACAACAATACTTGGACGCCAGTTCCCTACAACATTCATCGAACTTCATAGCCTCTTGTCTGATCATGACTTCATGGTCAAACAGTCTATACATGTTGTCTCACCGGCCCAAGCCTTCTCGGCTGTTACCAACAACGCTCTTTCTGCTACCAATGCTCAGACCTTTCCACCCACACCTGATACCGGCCTCTCACCACATGTTATCCAACAGCTCCAACAACTCATGGGTCAAATTGGTATCCAAATTCAACCGGTCTCTCCGCCACAGTCTCAACAACCTCAGGCTTCTATATATAGAGGTGTTATCCTCTGTTTAATTCAAGTTTTGATTTAACATATTGAACCTTTGCCGATTTGTTCTCTCTATCAATTCTTCACATACTTAATCTATTACATAATATATACACCTAATACAACTAATACTAATATATACATAACATATAATCGATACGAGAAATTATGAACTAGATCTGTTAATCGTTTATTAGATCTTAGATCTGAGATCTTTAGACGTTCAAACAGTGGTATCAGAGCTTTCGGGGATTTGATTGCTCTTGATTTATGTGTTAATTTATTAATTGAATTAATATTAATAGTATTTGGGTGTTATTTAGTTTCCGGAATGATTTAATCAAATTAGATGTTGATTTGGTTGGTTTTGGAATGAATTGAGTTGGATTGGTTTTTGTTAAGGTATAAGGAAGGTTCGGTAGACTGGAATTGTGTTTTGGATTGGATTCGTGTTGAATTTGATAGAATCTGGGTTTGGTCAAAATAGAGATGTTTTTTTGGTCGAATTGGATTCGTGTTTAAGTAAATTGGTTTACGAGTTGGTCTGATTTGGATTCGTGATAAGTTTCCGAGTAATTTGATAGGTTATTTGAACGAATTGGTGTAATATTGGAGGTGTATTACGGATTTGGGTTTGGTTGTTTGTGTTTTTGATTTTCCAGAAATCTGGAAAAAGATGATGAAGATTTGAAGATCTTCATCATCTGTTGAAGATTCCTCTTCATTAATCTAATTCGTTACTGTGATTCGTTAGCTTTTAACCAATTCGTTACACACTTCGTTACTCAGTTCGTCATCAGTCTAATTCGTGTTCTCTAATTCGTCAGACACGTCCTCTGATTCGTTAACCTCGAATCTAACAAACTTTTGCCACGTGGCAATAGTTGTCAGAGTTTGTTATAATCGTTATAACAACCTGATTCGTTATAGTTGATTCGTTATCAACTGTAGCAAATTCGTCATCTTAATTCGTTACCTTGAATCAGAGATTCGTTATTTTGATTCGTTAACATTGACTGAGTGATTCGTTACTTTGAATTTGGTTTCGTTAACCTAATTCGTTAATCTAATTCGTTAATATAATTTGTCAAACTGATTCGTCTATTTGATCTGATTCGTTTGATAGTTCGTTTGATAGTTCGTTATACTCTAAATCGTTAACACTGTTCCTGGTTCGTTACCTAGATAAACTTTCAATTCGTTATCCTTGATTCGTTCTAAACACTGTTCACAGTTCGTTTTAAGATATTTTCAAATTCAACCCTTGAAGTTTGATTGTCTTGTTACTTATCAAGATGGCTGGTTTTTACGCGTTAGCTTCTCAAAACGTGCTCATGCAGCAAATGTTACAATTGGACACTGAAATTGGATCTCATTCCAAGTGTCCTCGATTGATGAAATTTAGTGACTTTGCTAAATGGGAACCTCTTTTTCTTGCTCATCTGGGTTTAATTCATCCTGATTGTTCTTACTGTTTGGATGAAGTGTATACTGTTCCAATGATTGAAGATGAAACAATTGGATTCACACCAAAAGGCATCTCACAATACTCTCAAGAAGAAAAGAAGGCTTTAGAGATTGAAACGAAAGCATACTCAACTCTTACAATGGCATTACCTGAAAACATATTTCATCAAGTGGGTAGCATCAAGATTTGTGCTTTATTGTTTCAACACATTCGTATGAGGAGTATGGGTAATACTGCAGAAAGCAAGAAGGTGATGTTAAAGTTTCAATTTAGAAATTTTAACTTATTTAAAGGTGAGACTGTAGAAGAGATGACAACACGGTTTAACCATATGATAGATGAAATGGACAATATGAAGATGGAACCTTCTGAGAGTGATAAGAAAGATACCATCAACAGTGTTTTGCCGAGTTCTTACTTGACTTTCTTAATGGTGTTGAAAGAAAATAATTATTTTAGTAACGATAATTTGACTGCGACTGAGTTTATGCAAAAGATCGAAGCTCGTGAATATGATCTTAGGTGTCAAAAGTCTTCTAAGGATAACCAAGATCCAGATTTTTATGGTGGGAGTATGCCTTTGAGTTCAACAATTTCTCCAATCACTGCATTTCTTACACAAAATGCAAGTGACAATGCTACAACTATTTATAGTGATCCACGTGCTTGTTTCTACATTGCTGGAAGTTCTGGGTCACCTGGTGCCTCTGGCTCTTCTGGAGGGTCTGGAAATTCAACTACTGCAAATCAATTCTCAGCACAACCGAATGTGAACATGAAGGAGGCTGAACAAAACTTTGCTTTCTAGTCTGCCTTCATGACTTCTTATGAGAATCTGGTTGGTAGTAAAATTGCTACTAGTGAGTTGACTGACGAAGACTATGACCAAATTGATCCTGATGATTTTGGAACTCATGGATTTGAAATGGAATATGGAAATGATCGTCAGAAAGGTGAAAAGGTTCATGCAACGAACTGGCAAAGATCTTCCGTCATTAAACAAAAAGTTGGGGTTTGATAAGTTGAAAGTTAAGTGTTATAACTGTCAAGAGTTTGGAAATTTTGCCAAAGAGTGTGATAAACCAAAGAAGGAGTAACTGGTCCTAGAAATCAAGATCGAAGTTCAGCTGGGAAAAATGGGAATGATGCTGTTAAGTCTTCTGGAACCAAACCATCTTCTTCTGGGTCACAAGCTATGTTGTCCAACATAGATGGAACTGATTGGTCACAAAGATTGCTGTGCAACGACAATCAAGCTAATTTGATTATGTTTGGGTCAAATGATAATCTCCAAGATGCAAGTGGGAGTGAGCTATCTTCTGACAATGATACTGAGTCTGATTCTGATTACTCGTGTGAAAAGCTTCCAACTACTTTTGCTTGCATGGTCAAAATCAATGAGGTTAGTTCTTTTGTTTTTTGTGTTGATTGTGAGAAAAACAAACCTAAGTTAGAATCATTGAAAAATCATAATGATGGTTTAGTGAAAGAAATTGCTTCTCTTAAGGATACTTATAGACAATCTTTAGAGTCTCAGATGAGATCTAGGGAGAAAACTGAAGCATTGTCGATAAATAATCATGATCTCAAAGCTGAGTTATCTTTCAAAATGACGATTAATGATAAAAAATTTCAAGAAATCTTGAAACATCGTTCTAAGATAACCGAGCTTGAGAATGAAGTTCTTGAGTTGAAAAACAAGTTGGGCAAGTTTAGAAACTCATAATTTTTGCTAAATGAGATAATCGAAGTATCTGGCAAGCAAAATGATTCTAAAAAGGGTATAGGTTTTGTTGAAATTCCACCACCGTTTTATAATGATTATACATCAAATCCTTTTGCTAGAAAAGAAGAAGATGTAATTGTGAAAGAACCCGTGGTTTCAAAAAAACCTAAACCAGTTAAAACTGAAAATGTTAAAGCCCAACCACCAACTCAAAAACATCATGTTGAAAGCAATAAAGTGTTTGTAGAAAATGTTTAGAAGGTGATCATTGAGGATGTGTTTGAACCCGAAGTGATACACAAAAACCAGAACATTCCAAGTTCTAATCACATTTTATGTGAACCTCATGAATTTGAGGAGGCCGTGTATGGTTCACACATAGCTCAAGTAATAAAGGAAGAACAAGTTAAGGTTAAACCGGTGAAGGCTAAGAAATCAGAAAAACCTAAAATTTGAGATGAGGATTTGATGCGTTTTATCAATCCTACTGTTTCCAAGCCATTAACTGGTCGTGTGTTTAAATTAAAAGGAATAGACACAATGTTCACTGAGAAAGACATTCCGATTAGCATTATCAAACCAGAATTGATCGAAAGTGTCTTTCACAATGAAACCTTAAAAATACAAGATCTTGAACGTCTGTATGCTTGTGCCAAAACATCAAACACATTAGACCCATTGATTAAAGCTAAACAAGTATTAAAAATGCTAAGAAAGTTCAGTTTGTGAAATCTACTGGAACTGATACTTTGAATAGTTTTTCAAACTGCTCTAATATTTATTTCTATTTGAAAAAGAAATCGGTGTCATCTGATGAGTTGGCCGAGATTTTTACTAAGAATGTGAGTCATCAACCTTCTGTGGCATCTGTTTTTGCTAAATCTCAAAATGATCGTGTGGACATGCGAAGTTGTTTTCTTTGTGGTCAACAAGGTCATGTTGTGATAAACCGTGGACAGAAGAAATCTCAGAATCTTCATCCGTTTGTCAAGGACCAATCGAAGCCGGTTCCTGGGATAAAGGAGATCTTGAAGCGACCTTTGTCGTGTGATGATGATTCTCACCTCATGTTTTCAAATGTGAATCCACGTAAGGTAATTCATGTGAATGAAACTTATGGTCAAGTAAAACCAAAGTTTGTTCCAACTGAGCCAATATGCAGGAACGTGAACTCAAATGTTGTTCAAGCGGCTTATCTGAGACGAAAGTATAAAAGGCCTGTAACTTATTCTCAAGTTGCTGAACAACAATTGAATTCGACTAAGTTTGATTCCTCTCATGAAACTCAAAAGGTGCCCAAGACTGAGGCCTGGGCTGCCTTCTTGAACTAATCACTTTTACTTTGTGTGTAGGGTACATCCAAGACCATATCTGGTGAAAACTGGATAATGGATAGTGGATGTTCTCGTCATATTACTAGAAATCTCGACCTCTTAACAAATGTGAGAAATATTCAAGGGGGTTATGTGGCTTTTGCTGGGAATTCTGGGGGTATGATAACATAAGAAGGTGAAGTTTCAAATGGTCATATCACATTTGAGAAGGTCAATTACTGTGACAAGGTTGACCATAATTTATTAAGTGTGTTGCAAATCTGTGACAAGAAGTACACTACAGTATTTACCGATAAAGAATGTCTGATTCTGAAACCGGGATATGTTATTCCCGAGGACATGGTTGTCATGAGATCACCTCAATCTAATGATATTTATGTCTTGAACATGAGTTCTAAAGTATCAACATCTATCGAAACATGTTTTGTCTCAAAAGCAACTGAGAAGGACTCTATTCTATGGCATCGTAGAATGGGTCACATTCATGTTCGAAAGATGAATTATTTAATGGCGAATGACTTGGTCTAAGGTGTTCCTTTGAAGAACTTTAAGTTATCTGATCACTGTGTTGCTTGCAAGAAAGGCAAACAGAAGAAAAAGTCACATCCGTCTAAGTTATTTAATTCCATCGATACACCTTTAGAACGACTTCATATGGATCTTTTTGGTCCTGTGAATCGTGCTAGTATCTCTGGAGATTGGTATTGTCTTGTGGTTACCAATGAGTATTCAAGATACTCATGGATCTTATTTATGAGTTCAAAAGATCAAACACCTGTTCTTGTTCAAAATTTAATTACTAAGATCGAATCACTATACAAGCAAAAAGTGAGAAGATGATGTGTGAAAATATATATAAATAAAACACGAATCGCAACTAAGCTTTAAAAACCAAACAATCTATCCTAGTTCACACAAACGGCAAGTGTACCGGTCGCGTATAGCAAAGATAAGGAAAGTCCGGATATCGAACTCAAAGACACGTGAGAACGGCTCAGATTATAAACCCTAATCCAAGTCCTACCTAAAAATATTTGATTGATTTTATTATTTTTTTTTATCTTATTTTAATTAATTTAACTAACTTACTTAACTTAACGAAACTGACAAGAAAACTTAACGAAACTTAACGAGGTTTTAACAAATATGGAGAAACGACTACCTAGGCAAGAATCCTATTGACGGTTCAACGGCTAACGGAATTAACTAATCACATGACACCGGGATCTTAAAATAATTAACTAAGACTTATTAAAGTTCGCTAGATCACCTCTCGGTCTCACCAACTAACCCTCACAAATCTAAGAAAATTTAATAAATGCACCGGTAAAAAGATTACTAAGGTACCCTACGGACGCATCTCCTCTCGGACTCAACGACACAAAACCCGCTAAAAATTGATACTAGCAATTATAGGGATAAAGGGGTAACAATATTTAACTCGATCTAAGACACATATTTGCACGCAAAACTAAACCGGATAAGACCAAAACTCGCTCTCGCGCAATTCTAACCTAACCGAATAAATACGCGAGACAAACCGACTCCCTATTACCTCTCGGTCGCAAGGAAGGTGAAACTATTGAATTTTAATAATTAAGCTCACTCAAGATTCCTATGGTCGCGCTAACCACAAACAGATCAAAAACACCAAGTCTAAGACCTAAACGTAGAACCATAACCAAACGACACACAATCAATCAATCAAAGTAATCCGCGGAATCACAAACAATAATTATATAAAAACAATATTTTAACACATCAAAGATTGAATTAAATAAAGCGTTTCAATAATAATACATCGTGTAACTAATCAAAACCAGATAAACCGCTAAACAATGTCAATAATTATCTCAACCTAGGTAGTGCAAATAAGTTTAACTACTCATAATAATAAAAGAATCAAAATAAATAGTAGCAAAACTCATCTCTAGCAATTATTGAATGAAAAAAAAATGTCTAAAACTCAAAAACCAAACAAATAACGAACCGAATAGCGCACCAAAACTCTTTTACCAATGTTTCCTGGCTGCCCTCCTCTTTAAAAATAATATTCTTTTTCTTGGTGTTGTCCGTCGGAATTGTAAGGGAGTTAGGTTTTTAATTTGTTTTTTTTTATTGTTGCTTCCCACTTGCTCCTTAAAACAAAATTATGTTTTGATTGATTTCTTTCTTTTGCTTTCCTGGTCGCTCACCAAGTTTGACTCACAATGGCTTTTTTAATTTAATTTTCTTTCTTATGTTTTGTACTTGCCGATCGGGATATATATGAGGTTAGGGTTTTTATTTTTTTTTAATGCATAATATATAATATGCATGTAATGGCCTACACTCGTGGGCTTGGGTCGGGCTTCAACTTGGTTCTTCAAGATTTGATCAAAAAGGCCTCCAATGTCTTTAAAAACCCGAACCTTTTTTTCTTTAAAACTTGTAACCTACACAAAATAATAAACTTTGTAAAACCAAGTTAAAACGAGTTAAAATCATTAATTTATTATACGATTAAGCACTTTAAACGTAATAAAAAGGTGCGGAAAATAAGTGTGTTTTACAACACATCAAACATCCCCACACTTAAGACTTTTTCGTCCCTGAAAAAGAAATCTACACAGGATCATAACCAAGTGAAAAACAACAAACTCCCAGATTATTAATCATTATTAAAGCATAAGAAACAGCTCGACATATTGACCGCGATTGCCGGTATTGTTGTCCACTTAATCCCAGCCACTACCTATCAAGCCCCCAATTGCATTAAACGTTTTAAGTCTAAAAGTTAAGGCTACACCTATCCCATCTCAGACAAAGAGAGCTAGAAAACTAGATTCGAAGCAAACTGGTTCAACAAATCACCATAAGCCAAGGACTCGTTGATGGTACTAATTAGATGCACTCGGTGAAATTTAATGGATGAATGGTCCTATGGAGGTTGTACGAGCTATTCCTAACTATTATTGGACTTTGTCCTATAAATTCCTAATTTGATATTTATTGACTAAGACCCTTCGAGCCCCAATAGTGTATCCTCAGAGTCACTATCCTCAAGGTAACACGTAAACTCTAAGTCCTGTCTAGTATGTGCATCTTTGGCCTCTTTTTCTAACTTTAAACAATGCTTCTTTGGCATTTTACAATACATAACTTTCTTCATAAGCATTTTGCTTTTCTTGAACAACTTTGGATAATACAATACATAACAATACGTTATGCCCCGCATGTTTCGCATTTGGTCGTGGTGTGACAGTTCATATAATTTCTCTTGGCTTATGGTTACTTTTTATAATGTTCTGTTTTTGTTGTTAACCAACTGACACACCCAGCTCAGTTGGCTGGGTGTGTGTGATGTGTTTGTGTCGTCGTGTTGCGCGGTTCAAGTCTTGGCAACACCGTTTTTTATATTACTTTTTATTTAATTAAACTTATATAATCATATATACTTAATAATTTAAATTATGTTATTAATATTATAAATATTGTAAGGCCCCGATACTGGTGCCCTACTTTGGACGTTGGATTTACTCATAAACACAGTTCTAAAATATCAGAGTTAATTAAAACTTTCGCGAAAGAGTAATAATCGACCATTCATTACGAACATTCGTAACTTGTCTTTTAAAACATAACATAAAACATAGTATCAAAACATCATGACAAATCTTCATATGCCAGTCTCTTCCAATCCTGCCATGTGTCTCTCTCAAGCCAGCTGTCTCAGTCGATTAACCTGCGTGCATACTAAAAGTCAGCTATGCTGAGGGAGTTCTAGTTAATCAGACGACATGCAATACATTCACATACTTACATATGCACCCGATGGTACATACCTTCATATTTACTTACATACTTACATACATACGTACTTTCATTCTTTCTTTCATACTTACACACATACTTTCATTCATACATATACGTTTTAAAGAGCATTCCGCCCAATAACCTTCGCCAATATGATTAGGGTCGGTTCCCTACATTCGCCGACATTATTAGGGTCGGTTCCCTTTTCTAACTATACCTTCCATACCTTTTTATACATTCATAATTATAACTTTCTTACGTTCATTAACTGTCTTAACACATTTTTCATTAGAATTTTTAATTATTATTTTATTTGCTAATTCATAAAGTTCGAGGGTTTCTTTGTAGTTAATCCATTTATCTTAAGTCCAGGGACCTTTCTGTCATTCTTTCAAACTTTTGTTCGTTATTCAGCTCTTTAATGAATGAAGTTCATAATGAATTGACTGATTCGTTGTCTCTTAACGAATGGACCTTTATAGTGAACTGGTCTTTATAACGAATTGAATCTTTATAACGAACTGGCCCTTATAACGAACTGGGGGTTCATTCGTCAGTTCTCCGTTAACGAATTACTTAACGAACTGTTTCTAATTCGTTATCTCTTCTTAACGAATGGGCAGGACGAATAATACTAGTTCTTTATTTCCCCCTTAACGAATCACTGCTAGTTCATCATTTCCCCTTAACGAATCACTGCTAGTTCATCATTTCCCCGCTAACGAATTAGGGTTAGGTCAGAGAATGTCATAAACATTTTCTGACATCCTTAAATACTCCCGCCGCATTTCTAGCGCCGTCTTTCCAGCGCCGCCGTGCCGGAATACCGGGCGGTGGCCGGAAAAACGTATTTTACCCCATATTACACAATTTTTCACCATTTTTCATCCCGTTTGATTCAGATCTGAGCTAGGGTGACCCCTAAGCTCATTTTTGATCGGTTTATACCCGATTCCATCCATATCTCGTGACGTTAACGGTTTAGGGTGTCGGCTCGTCATTTCGCTACTAGATCTAGCGGGTTTGGATTAATACAATATCATACTATCATTACCTCGGGTCGGGATCGGCTCTTCTTCTTGGTTTCGGCTAGAGAAAGAGAGAAATATGAGAGAGAGCTTAAGTGTGTGTTTTGGGTGGTGTATGGAATATGTGAAATGAATGGATTATGGAGTAATTGTTAATATATGATGGGTCATGGGCTTAAGCCCATGGTCTTTATTTCTTTCCTTTTTAACTCAAGTCCATAACTCATATCTATTTAACCCAACACAAGCCTAACTCATAGTAACTCATATTTTATTTATTAACCGAAACAAGAAAACGAGATGTTACAAATATAATAGTTAATCCGTATTTGATTCACCTTAACTAATCGTATGTATATGTAATAGATTATTAAACAATTTATAAAGGTTTTTAATATTTATAAAGGGGTTTTAATTTAACATATATATATATATATATAATATCATGTTAATTCACGTATTTAAAATAGAGTTCAAGTGTTATAAAACATATCATATTTTTATATAAATATTATTAATTATTAACGATTATTTATTATTAGTAATATATAAATATATTAAACGTATATTTAGGTTAAAATAAATATTTTAAAACAATCTCTTTAAATAATCGATTTAAGAATTATAAATATTTATTTGGTTAAGTATTTTTATGTATTTTAAATAATTAAAATCAAATTATTTACGGTAAACCTTTGTTAAATAAAGTAATAATAAAACTGATAATAAATTAACGTAATATAACTTTAGCGAGAACACACCGATCATCAAATCCCGAACGTCTATCTAGTTTTATATTCTTCGTTGAAATTATATTTATTCCCGCAACTATTCATTATTAGGTTTTCTCGTCGGTATTCCTGAAGAGCGTGAATCGCTTTCTTAACATATTCTTTCCGGCTTTGCTTATTTGATTAGTTGAGAATTTCACTCTCTCTTTTACTTATTATATCTTCTGAGGGCATGCGTAACTAGCTATTTTTATATTATATAGTATTAAAACCGCAACTGTTTATCCTTGTGTGTTTATCAGTTTGCCTAACTTACTATTTACTTACTTGCTTTATTTGAACGAATTTTGATGAAGTTCCTCATTATCGTATGATCATATGACTATCTTTGGCAAACGATGCCCATTTTTATGGCAACGGTTTAGTCCTTTCTTGGTAACCAATATCCATTTATATGGAATTGGTTGAGCCGTTTCTTTATGGCTTAACTATTTATCTCACAGGAACAGTTTGCACTTTTATTTATTTATTATTATTATTATAGTGTCTTACATCTGGTGCTATACTCACTCAACCTAGTGTTAACAAAGCCTATTGTATTTTTAACGCATATGCAAGTTATCGTGTGATGTGATTTTTAAATTGTTTGAAGACACTTAGAATTGCATGCTAGAAAGAAGAAACAAGATTATGAACTTTGATATAAATGTTTTGTGTTACTTATTTGAATTATGGATTTTTGTATTTGAACATGTTCGGATTTATTTGAATTTAAAATAATAGATATTATAACATTGATTACTGCATGATAGTACCTTGAGAGCTGTGAGCAATCAGCTCACGCCCCGACATTTCCACCTTAAGTTGGGGTGTGACATTTAAAATTATGGAGAATATTAAAACTTTTAAAAGTTTGTTAAAAGATTGGTCAAATTCTGAATTTGAAATGGCTTTAAATATATTATAAATATTAAGTATAAATTATGGGCATTATATAAAAACCAAAATATATAAATGTACATTTTTTTATTAACAACTTTTTAATTAAACTTTTTTAATTAAACTTTTTAGTTAGATGTACCTAGTATTTTCACCCCCGCGTTGCGGGGGAGGTGCGATTAAGTTCCATGTTTCCAAATTCGATATAGAACTCGCTTCAGGTGATCGGTACCTGTTTAACATCTGCAAATTTTAACCATTATCAATACTAAAAAGCCTTCACAAAGTAGTAAGATTTCCTTAAAAAGTAATGCACATTAAAGTTAGTTGAAAATCATCAAAATCAAGAAAGCAAAACATAGTCAAGATCTTCAAATCACAATATTTCAAATCAGACTTTACACCTACATTCACATAGAAACCATAATCTAACTTTTTTTAAAGACAATTTCGATCAATTAGCATCTACCTAACAGCAACAAATCAAGCATGGGTTCGTTTACACAAACAAATCAAAACATATAGAACATGTGCAAGACGAAGAGGCTCAGGTTCGGTAAACAACTGCAATATACATTGCCACGTCAGAATCCGGAGCATCATCACAACTTGCCAACCACCATAGACCCGCTTCTCGGATCGCCAACGACCACTATCGTAAGCAAGAGAAAGAATAATATACACATGGTCATGTGCAATCAAAACAAAACAGAGAAAGAATAATACCCGCTTCTCGGATCCCAAAAAGAACCCCGACAACGTTAAACCCATCCACCGGACCGGCCGCTGGTTAATTCCGATGATAGAGAAGCCAGAGAAATAAGTGTTTTATCTTATGAGAGATGAATATTAAGCTGAAATCTGTGGTGCAAGTGGTGAAACCGTGGGCTAAAGTCTAGAGAGAAAAGAGACACGTAGCATCTTGCTACGACACCTGGCAATCCAAAATCAGGGAAAGCTTACTGACACAATGACACCTGCTTTTTCTCTCTGATCTGTAGCTTCTGAAGGAAGACGTATATAATAGGCTTGTACGTATATAATAAAGAGTGATACATTTCATCTATAAGGCACAACATATGATGCAGGATGTACAAACCATGATGCAGTAAATTCTTTAAAATTGTAATATTATAAATAAATCGAATATTAGGGTTCATTTTTATGAATTATAACCACAAATCTAAACAATTAAATAGTGTTATACTAATTTTAGTAAATAATATAATGACAATTACAAAAGTTAAAATTAAATCAGTTAATTAGAACTTCAAAAAATTATGAAAAAAATTTTGATTTTTGAAACATTAAAATGGGGATTAAAGACGCATTAGTTATTTTTGAAATTTAGTGATAATAACAAAATTGTCAAATATAAAATATGGAAAGTTGTATTTTATTCATTAATTTTTAACCGCATATATTAAATAGAATTTGACCAATAATCAAAATCATGGAAATATATTAAATCGCATTTGACCAATAATCAAAATCTCGGAACGATATTAAATTGAATTTGACGAACAACAATAGAAGATTGATTATATAAAAATCAATTTAATTACATGAATTGTGTGAAATACGTGAATAATCGAAACTTATCCATGGCATTAGCTATTCTACCAAGTTGGACGGTCATAAGCTAAAATGATTCAAATTAAATAAATAATATATTATTTGGGCTAAAATAAAAAATAAGAAAGTATATTCCGGTGTAGTAAGAATTACCAATGGATGTAACCAAAATAATTAACATAATAAATCCGATAACAATTGAAATCACAAGCTAAATAAACCACTCATTGTATGGAAGATAGAGCAAGTAGAGAAAGTTCAACATTTCCATTGAATCTTGGATTTTGAAAATCATATAATATTAAAATCAATACAAACAAAAACGGCAAAGCAAATGAATTGATAATGACAATAATGAATAGTATATGACAATCGGCCATTAGAGTATAAAAACTAACTTACCGGAAAAATGTAATAGATGATCGGCAGAGGTGGCAATCCGCAAGAAAGAGAGAGAGAGAAATTAAAATGATTAATAGGGGTTGCAACGTTAATGTTTATATAATGAGAACAAGATCATTTGACATTAATAGGAAAGAAAACATATAATAAGGCGGTGACTTGATATCTAGGTGGATACCCTAGAATAATGACATGTGAAAATTCTTGCATTCTTTGTATAGTAAGATTGGATGCATATTATCAACCATTTAAGATATGATCTGTTTTGGTGGATGTCAATATGTATACATCCATTACATGGCTCTTGCATATTGTGGCGAGCAATTCGTTTGAATATATATTTGTACTAGACAAATCTGTTCTTCTGTGTAGTCAGATTTTGTGATTCGTATGATTAGGTTCGTTTGTATTTCTTTTTCCTTTGCTCATAAACTCAACCGTATTACCTTTCTTCGTAACATGTTTTCGAATGAATCATATAATAAATCAATGGTGAAACTCTAAGAAATAAATAAAACTTTATTAGGATTTTATCAATGTTAATTCATGAGTACATGCTTTACCAACAACAACATGTACCACGCGCACAAAAGGGTTCAGGATTGGGAAGGCAATACCTCTCACAATCATATTTTGTTCGGCACGAGGGAGGATGGCATATTTTTGCCTTAGGAGCTCCGAATCGACAAGATTTTCTAATGCATTTTTCCGCATTTTCACCCGAATGATTCCTACCTTCAACAACTGATCGAGAATGGAATCTATTTAGTTAATCAAATCAAGTATTTATCAATGTTAATAGTACTTTTATATTTAATCAATTTACTTTTGTATTTATATGTATTAATAATCCCAACCCTCCAATAAATCATTATGTTATCAAATATGCAATCCCTATTTTTCGATTTTATGTCATCCTGGTATCATTTATCACATTTATCGCTATAATAACCATTTATATATAGATGATGGATTGT
Source organism: Bidens hawaiensis (assembly GCF_021521415.1). NCBI lineage: Eukaryota > Viridiplantae > Streptophyta > Magnoliopsida > Asterales > Asteraceae > Bidens > Bidens hawaiensis. Next base: position 695,632 of record NW_027492015.1, on the reverse strand, counting down.
ATTTATTAAACTAGAAAAACTAGGAAAATGTGAAGAAAAAATAAACGAATTGAAGACTTATGGAAGACCTGTAGTGATCAGTAATGTAGAGATGATAACAAATTTAAATGCGATGACTTTCTCCATTACTGAATGTAAATAACTTTTTTAGCAGTTTACACTTGAGGGTGTTTGAACATCATTGGTTTGTGGTCTTTATATAACACTCGTAATTTATTATCGTAACAAGATTACAATAATTACTTGTAATTTAATGGTGAAATGATAACATAACAATATGAAGTGATCTTATTTAGATTATTATATTACTAGCATTTATTCTCTGTATTACATGTTTGTTTTACATTATTAGTTATATATATATATATATAATTTTAATTTTAATTTTAATTTTATTTATTGTATGGAAAGATTATTGAAATTGACAAACTAGTTGAACAAAGGTCACTTCAGCAACATGAAATGGATGAAAGGTCAAAGTGCATGGCGTTGGTCGAAGCGGTGGAAATTGAGAAACAAAAGGCTTGAATCAGATGGGCGGTCGACGGGGATGAGAATACGGTCTGATTTTCATAGTATCCTTAATGCCAACCTATCTTCAAATATGCTACATGGTTTAATGGTTAATGGGGTTTGGGTAACTAATCCGTCGATTGTAAAAAGAGAGGTCTTCGAGTTTTTTGCTAACAAGTTCATGGAACCGATTTCTCAGAGGCTGATTCTATGTTGTCCAAATATTGGGAGGCTCACCGTAGCTGAGGCAGAGGAAATGGTAAGACTGTTCACTTTTTTAGAGATAAAAGAAGCGGTTTGGGATTGTGAGGGGGTAGATCGCCGGGTCTGGACGGTTATTCTTTCAAGTTTTAAAAAAGGTGTTGGAAGTGTTTCGAAACTGACTTTGTGAAGATTTTTGACGATTTTTTCACAACAAGGAGGTTCAGTAAGGGGGTAGTTTCGTCCTTTATTGTTATAATTCCTAAGGTTAAAGACCCAGAGAGCCTTGATATCGACCTATTAGTTTAATAGGTTGTATAAACAAAGTTATTTCGAAGGTTCTTGTTAACCGTTTAAAGAAAGTTATAAGATAATTAGTGTCGGTTGAGCTTTCCACGCTTTTAACAGGGAGAAGTATTCTTAGTGGCCCGTTGATTTTAAACGAGTTGGTTGCATGGTTGAAAAAGAATAAAAAAGCGTGTTGGATTTTTAAAGTTGATATCGAAAAGGCCTATGACTCCTTAAACTGGTGCTTTCCAGACTCGGTACTTGAGAACATGCACTTTTCTGCTAAATAGACGGAGTGGGTTTGGAAATTGTGAGGGCCGGTAAGTCGTCGGTTCTATTGAACGAGTCACCAATGCCTGAATTTGAATGTACTAGAAATCTACGCCAAGGAGACCCGTTATCTCCGTTCCTCTTCATGTTGGCAATGGAAGCGTTGACGGGTATAATGAAAAAAATAAAGTAGTATTTCGGAAACGCATATCATTATGGAAGGCAAAGTCCTTATCAGTGGGCGAGAGGGTGACAATCATAAAGGCATATTTAAATTCGTTGTCGTCATATTACTTCTCGTTATACAAAGCACCAGATGGGGTTTTAGAGAACTAGAGAGGTTGAGGCTGGGTATTTTTTTTGGGGTGGCTCAGAAGAGAAAAATAAAATAAACTGGATTGCATTGGAAAAAGTAATAGCACCGGTTAAAAAAAGGAGGTCTCAATTTGGGTTCACTAAACGATGTGAATCTTGCAATGCTCGCTAAGTGGTGGTGGAGGTTTAAATGTGAGAAGAATGGGTTATGGAGAAATATTATTGGGATTTTCATCATTCGGATAGGTTGTGGTCGGCTATTCCGGCAAAGGTCTCACTAGCGGGTCCTTGGAAGAAGATTGTGAAAATATCTGAGGAATTAATCGAGTCCGGGATAGATATCGGAACCGAAATGAGCAAAAAGGTAAATGATGGACGTGACACGTTCTTTTGGATTGAACAATGGTGCGGGGAGGAAACTTTAAAGCCCAGGTTTCCATTATTATACGAGCTTGAGACGAGTAAAGGGTGTAAAGTGGTGGACCGGTTAGTGATGCATATGGGGGAAATATGTGGTTAATGGGGCTGGTCAAGACAACCCTATACACAAGATGAAATGAATGAATTGAAGGGGCTATTGTTACTTTGCCAACAAGTGAGAATTACTCCAGGTGATGATCGTTGCATATGGGGGTTGGACCAGGTTCATGAGTTTTTAGTGAAAAGTCTCAAAAATTGGTTGGAAATGAGCCGTGCACATGGTGAAAATTATGTGTTTGATTGGAATAGGTTAGTCCCAAAAAAGGTGGGTATACTTGTTTGGAGAGACTGGAAATGGAGTGAATACCCTCCCTAGCATCCTTGGTGAGACGACAGGGGAGTAGTGGAGTCAGTTTCATGTGTTTGCTGTGGGGAATATGAGGAGTTGGTGGAGCATCTTTTTGTGTCATGTAGATTCGCCCAAGCAGTTTGGGGGGAGATTGCGAGGTGGTGTAAAGTTTAGGATTTCTTCTCGTTTTCATACATGATGTTGAGGAACTTTATAAATTTGTTCATATACATCCAAGAGTTACAAAGGCTTTTCATTCAATCTGCCTTACTACGATATGGAGTATTTTGAAGGAAAGGAATTTGGCGGTTTATGAGAGGAAGCCGATAAGCTTGATTAAGGTGGTGGGTGAAATAAAGACGTTGAGTTTTCTTTGGATTCGTAATAGATCGAAACGGTTGGGCTTGACATGGGAGGAGTGGTGAAATTTTGATTTTGTGTTGTAATGTTAGTTGGCGATGTTGTACTTGTTTGCAGTAATTATGTGAAAAGATTGTAACACGTGGTGTAATACGGTGGCGAGTTTCTTGCTAGCTCCGTTTAGTTTGTTTGGTTAATGAATTTCCTTTTTGTTGGTCGCTAACAAAAATATTTGGTGAGATTAATTTTTAATTTGAGGAGTTGTTATAACTCGTTTAATGGCAATCTGGGTTTAGTGAGATCCATACCGTGAATTCGAGTCAAATGCATGAGAAGCCTCTATTTAAAAATTAAAAAATATGATAGTTTGAGAGAATGAAGGGAGCAACAACAGGGCTTCTAAAGATTTCATTTATATACATTTAATATCTAAGATAATACAATTGAGAACGATGAGATTGTATTTTTACATTTATATTAAGAGTTCAACAGGGCAAAAATTTTCTTTTACGAAGTTGACTAGCTTAATTATCTTTGACACACACATGCCAATAATAACGTAATTAAATACAATAACAAAGTAACGAATCGTTTTGTTATATCAAATCTTAAACAATATTCTATATGATTAAGAAAAATGGAAACGGAATTTTAGTTTTTTCATAGAAAATATTGCCGAAAAAATAACATTGATTTTGAATGAGAGAGATGTTTGATTAAACTATAAATACATTCACAATCTCCCTAATTTTCTTGTTCTTCAAACCCAACAATGGCTTCTTGTAATATCCCCGATATTAGAACCATAATCAACACCGTAATTAAATATCTCTCTCCACCAACGCCTTCTCAATCAGTCAGCAATCCAACCCACGTCTCAACCACACTCGCCACACGCCTTCTCTCCAAAAAACACAACTCCAACGTTGTTTTCTCTCCGGTTTCCATGCATGCCGTCCTTAGCTTGGCAGCCGCTGGTTCTAAAGGCCCAACACTCGACCAGCTTCTTGCTTTTCTCAAAACTAATTCCACCCATGACCTCAACTCTCTCTATTCGCAGCTTGCGTCCTCAGTCCTAGCCGATGGAAGCCCATATGGCGGACCTCGATTGTCTTTCACAAACGGGCTTTGGTTTGATGAAACCCTTTCTCTTAAACCTTCTTTTAAACACGTTGCGGACACCGTTTATAAAGCCGCTTGCGAACAAGTTGATTTCCAGACCAAGGTCAGTTCTTTGTTCCATCAAATTTGGACTACGTAGAGTTGTTGCTATACAATATAATTATTATGTGATACAATATAATCTGTTTCTGATATATTAACCTAAACCTAATCAAAGTTCTATGCAACAAATTTATTATGTAAGTTTTTTAGAATTTTAGAACATATTTTATTATTCGATAATTTTTTTTTTGTTTTTGATATATTAATCTATCCCTAATTAAATTATGTTCAACTTTTATGGGTTATGTTTAGATCATATTTTCTAGGTTTACCGTAATGGTGTTTCACAGATCGATTGTTCATAGTTATATGTTCTTACTGTGATATATAGATCTTGGTTATTTTGTTTACAAACGTACTTCAGGCTTTTAATTGCTTTGATTCTATCTTTATTAAAGCTATAACACTTTCAATTGTTTATCTTATCGCTAACATGTTATTTATTGATTAACAAAGGGTGTCGAGGTAGTCAACCAGATGAATCGATGGGTCGAAAAGCAAACAAATGACCTTATCAAACAAGTCCTTCCTAAAAGTGCAATTAACAATCTCACGAGGCTCGTCTTTGCAAATGCTATCCACTTCAAGGGAGCATGGAGTCAGAAGTTTGAACAATCAATGACAAAAGAATATGACTTCCACCTACTCGACGGCAACAAAGTCAAAGTTCCTTTCATGACCAGCTACGAAAGACAATTCGTGCACGAATATGATGGCTTCAAAGTATTGGGTCTTTCGTATTTACAAGGTCAAGATAAACGTCGGTTCACAATGTATGTTTTCCTACCAGATGCAAAAGACGGCCTGCAATCTTTAGTAGAGAAAATCTGCTCCACATCAGACTTTTTAGACTGTCACATTCCACATAATAAAGTACAACTTGGGCGGTTTTTGTTACCAAAGTTTAAGATCTCATTCGAGTTTATAGCTACTGATCTGTTGATGGAATTAGGGCGTGTATTGCCTTTCACCGATGATTGTGATTTGACTGAAATGGCTGACTCATCTGCTGGTGAAATCCTCTATGTTTCAAGCATTATTCATAAAGCTGTTGTGGAGGTTTGTGAAGAAGGTACTGAAGCTGCAGCGGTCACCTGCACCATGTATTCTCCCACAGCACTACCACCACAAGTAGAGAAGCCCAAGGTGGTTGATTTTGTGGCGGATCATCCGTTTTTGTTTGTGATAAGAGAAAATATGTCTGGCGTCGTGTTGTTTATGGGACAGGTGATTGAACCTCATGTTGGATGAAACAAGAGTTGATCTCCATTATCATGAATAAGTTGTCTTTTGTTTATGAAAGGCTTGTTTTTTTTGTTTTTTTTATATATTGATTTTTTGTTGGTGCACGATGTCAGTAGTTCAGTATATAGTGTCTGTAATCGAGTTAGTTGGATTAGTATTTTGTAATAAGCGAAGTTAGCTCACAAGTTCACTTATATAGGCGAACTTGTAGAGTAAGCGAAGTTAGTGACAACTTTGCCTAAACATGCTAGGCGAAGTTGTCGTGTTTATAAGCTGCTAGGTTACGGCTTATTCATTAATCAGTATTGTTCGAGTTGTAACGAGTTGTCCAGTGTTTGTGATTGATATCACGTGTTTTCGGTTGCAATACAACGTGTTTTTGTTTATTGTAACGTGTGTTTGATCGTGTTAACTCGTATCGTCTTCTACGTTCGTAACGTCTTACGTAGGGATTCCGCACCTACGTAGAACGAGATATTCCGTGTAGATCCGGCTGGGAACCTACAAGTGGTATCAGAGCCTTAGGCTCTTATGCTATGGTTCGAGATCTGCGTTTTGGTGTTTCTGGCACGTTTCTGATGCGTTTTTGGCCGAACAGCCGCCGCAGGCGAAGTTATGGGGTTCAGGCGAAGTTGTCTCTTAAATTTTAGGGTTTAGGCGAAGATATAAGGTTAAGCGAAGTTATGGACAGGCGAAGTTATGGACAGGCGAAGTTAAGGAGGGGCGAAGTTGACTTTTAGGCGAAGTTGACTTTAGGCGAAGTTAAAAAAAAAAAAAAAAAAGAGTTTTCGTCTGTATGGCCAGGTGTATACAATTATTGTGAGACCGAAGAAGTTGTTTCGTCAACGAGTGAAACTTGTTATCTCTTGGTCTTACGTGTGAACAAATACGTGTCAACTCTGGATATGGAGTTGAGTTTGTGAATGGGATATTGATTGAAACTGGATATTGACACATATTTGGGTGTTTGTGGGCAATGAAATTGTTGTTGTTCGAGGTTGACCAACTGAAGAAAGTCAAATTGAACTGAAGGTTTTTGTCATTACTAGATTGCGGTCAGAGCATATTATTTATGTTATTTTCAAGGCGTTCGAGAATTGGATCCTGAAACGTGATGCTTATTTATTAAAGTGAAAATTCTGGAACAAGTTGGATTTAATCGGGAATTAAAGTGTTATATGTTCTTGATCGTTATCCCAAGTGATTGAAGATGCTTCGGATTAATTAATGGTCATGTGTGTTAGATTCTGTCAAGGTGGTTTTGTGATGAAATTGATCACTTGATGTTGAGTAGTTGAAGATTAAACCTTATCGTATGCCGACGTGTTGGTGAAGTTAGAAGAACTTCACGTGTTGTGAAGTCAGAAGGACTCACGTGATTGGTTGAGATGATCAATTAGGCACGGGGAATCATGCATTTCAAAGACCTCAATCTATATAGTCAGAGAAGCTTACACTGAAGGGGAGATCTGATATGGAAGACGCTGGGTGATTGGTAGATTTGTGAAGCTACAAGACAGTTTCAGGCACGGCTGGTTGAAGAGCAAACAGAAGATCATCAGTTAAGAGGGAGTCTGTTAGTGCATGTTTTGTAACAGATGATCTTTTGTGTGTGTTAGAATTGAGAGCAACGGTCAAATGGGAGTCTGTTGGTGCATTTTGTGACCGTCGCTATGCAATTCTGATCAGCGGAAACGAAGTACGAAGTTAGAACAACTTCGCCGTAGGCGAAGTTATAACAACTTCTCTGTAGGCGAAGTTGTAACAACTTCTGCCATAGGCGAAGTTAGAACAACTTCGCCTACTGGCCCAAGCCCAAGCCCGCGAAGTTGTTTCGATATATATATACGTGTCTTGTTTAGGTTTGAAGATCCAGAAAATTAGAGTTTTGTGTTACAGTTCAATTGTCTAGAGAGAAACCGAGAGGGAGAGTCGTGTGGGACGACCCGAGGTAGAGCTCACCTCGGGTCGGCCGTCATTTGTTTTCGTGTTTGGTATGTAACGAGTTATGGTTATTATATAAAAGATCTGCAGATGTGTTTATCCCGTTCGTGTGTTTGTTCGTGTATGTGTTTATGTGTAATCGTGTTCTTCGTCTTCTACACCAATAAACGATTCTAGGAGGATTCCGCACTCCTAGACCTCTTGCGGATCTCGTATCGATCGGCGACGCCCCGGGGGGACCTACAAGTGATTCTTCACACCTTCAGGAAGTATAAAACTGCAAGAGAACTGCAAGCAAAGCTCATGCAGCGATAACAATGGCTCTTCCACAAGAGATTCTTCACACCTTCAGGAAGTATAAAACTGCAAGAGAACTTTTGGAAGCGCTTGAAAACCGATTTGAGGGTAATGTGGGGATTCGTGCATCAAAGATTAAACTACTTAAAACCCAATTCTCGGTGTTCAAGTACTTGAAGAATGAATCACTTGATGATATCATCACGAGATATTATCATCTGATGACCGAACTCAGCAATTATTCCATTGCTTACAAAGAAGATGAGATCGTGGAAAAGCTTCTTGATGCTCTCCCACCGAAATGGGAGATGTACACTGTCTTGATGAGAGAAGACAAAGAGTTTGCTGACTATGACTTGGAAACAGCAGTCAACAAACTACGAACGTTTGAACTTAACATGGTTCGAAAAGAGACACCAACTGATCAGGTTCAAGATCCAGGAATGTATGGTGCAAAAGTTAACTCAAGTTCAAGTTCGAAGTCTGAATCATCTGCTTACTACTCAAAAGGAGACTCGGGCGCTAACTCAACACATGAAGGTCATGTATCTCTCAACATGAATGGTGATGTGTGTTTTGTAGCTGGTGGATCAAATGCTTCTAAACCTCAAGCAACCAAGGGTAGTTTTTCTCCAAGTGCTTCGAACAACAACTACTCAAAGATGCCCATGAGTGTTAAATCTGCTGAACAGCAGTTTGCTCTCTATGCATCTTTCATTGCTTCATATGAAAATTACATTAAGGGTAAGATTGTTGATCCTGCAACTTTGGACGAAGACTATGACCAGATCGATGCTGATGATCTGGAAGAGATGGATCTGCAGTGGCAGATGGCGATGATTGTGAGAAGAGTTAAGAGGTTTATGAAGAAGACAGGTAGAAAGTTTGTTGGTGAAAGACCAGGTTTTGACAAGTCAAAGGTGCGATGTTATAACTGTCAACAAAATGGACACTTTGCGAAGGAGTGCACAAATGAACGTGTAGAACGCAGTCAGAACAGGTCTACACAACAGAGTGGTGGAAGTAGTGAGAATAGGGCTATGAAATCCAGACAAGACGGGGAGTACAACTGGAATCTGCATGTTGAGGATGTATTCGAACAGACCAATTTAGCGAACATCGAAACTGCAGGAAGTGAGAAAGTAACTGGCGAAAATGAAGCTTACATGGCAGAAGTGACAGACCAGCTCTCCGAGGTAAGTACTAAACTCCCTTGTACGAAATGTGAAAATCTGTCTGAACAATTGACAACTATAACTGATCAGTTTGTTAGTTTGGATGCTCAATTTAAAACATTAAAAGAAGATCATCATTTCACTAAAGCTAGAGAAAACAGTTATAAGGTAAAAATAAAAGCTAGTGAGAAAGATATTAGAAGTCTTAAAGCCAGTCTAGCTGAGAAAATACAAGTAATTGATATTAGCTATGAAGTGTTAGAAGAGAAAACCAAACTAATATCTGAAAGGGATAAACAGATAGCTGATCACCAGGTGAAAGTGGTGGAACTTAACAGAAAGCTTGAGCAATTTAGAAATTCTTCCGCGATACTTGATCACCTCGTTAGTGATCAAAGTTCCCCAGTTAAAAGAGGAGGAATTGGATATCATGAAGTTCCACCACCTTACAATCATAACTATACTTATGATCCTAGTAATCAGAAATCTGTTGATGTTGATTTTGGTCAGACAGTTCCGGTTAAGGTTACAATTAAAGATCCAGAAGTTAGTAAAAGCGAAACAAGTAAGCCTGTTTCGAGTGTTAAAATTTCTGTTCCTAGTCCTGTCTCATCAAACTCGGACAAGTCATCCAAGTCGAGTGAGACAAAAGAAGAGGCAGTGTTACCAAAAAGTGGAGAGAAACATAAATCAAATGAAAAGAATTCTCCACTAAACCCGTATGTCCCACCATATGTGAGACAAACGGGCAGTAATGCAGCCTCTACATCTAAAAAAACTATTGAAAAGAAAGTTGAACACATGAGTTGTTTCAGATGCAATCAATTAGGACACCTAATTGCTGATTGCCCTCTGAAGCAGAGATTCAGAGGTATGAGGTCTTCAAAAACTGAGAATAGAACTAACGGTAATCACTATAATGGTAAAAATGAAAACTCATCAAAGTTCAGACATTGGACTAATCCTGGTTTTCAAAGAAATCGATCTCAGTTTTTCCCTGTTAACAACCAAATCATGAGTAATAATTCATTTAATTCACGAAGGTTTGGATGACTTCATAGTCAATTTACAAGAAGGTATCCTTTTAGGACTTTCAGAAATCATACTGATACTAACTTTGGACAGCCAAAGTACGGGATGTATCGACCCAAGACTAATAGGTCTTGGGTCCCCAGGTTTTAATCCTCTGCTTTAATCATGCAGGAACAGTTGAACAGGGCTGCAAATAATCTATGGGTTGTGGAAAGCGGCTGTTCCCGGCACATGACGGGTAACAAGAATTTGTTACACGAATGGAAACCTGTTCAGGGAGGAAGAGTGAGTTTTGCTGGAGAGAGCGGTGGAAGGATCACAGGAATTGGGACGGTGACTAATGGAAAAATGACGTTAGAGAAAGTAAATTTCGTTGAAGAACTGAAGCATAATCTGCTGGGTGTCTCGCAGATCTGTGACAAATATTACACCGTGCACTTTACCAAGAATGAAGCAATCGTGCTGTATCCTGGTTTCAAGGTACCAGAGGATTGGATCGTTATGAAGGCTCCAAGAGAAAAGAATACTTATATTATGGACATGAGGTCGACGGAGATGGCAACAGAAGAATCGTGTCTTCTGTCAAAAGCAACTGAATCGAAGTCCGAGTTATGGCATAGAAGAATGGGGCATATTCATCTTCGGAAAATGAACTACATTGTCAAGAATGGGCTGGTGCTGGGTGTTCCCTTGAAGAATTTCAACTTTGAAGACCAATGCTTATCGTGTAAAAAGGGAAAGCAACACAAGAAATCCCATCACACCAAGAAGGTTAATTCAATAGTCAGTACCCTAGACCTACTTCACATGGATCTCTTCGGTCCCGTGAATGTAAAAAGCCTAGGTGGAACATCATACTGCTTGGTGATCACTGATGATTTCTCTCGATACTCTTGGGTATATTTCCTGAAGTCAAAGGATGAAACGGTTCATATGGTAATAAATTTGATTACCAAAGTTGAGAATATTATGGGGAAAAGAGTTAAATACATCAGGAGTGACAATGGGACTGAGTTCAAAAACTATCAGATGGAGATCTTCTGCTTACAGAAAGGGATAGAACACCAGTACAACGCTCCGTATACTCCGCAACAAAATGGGGTCGCTGAGAGGAAGAACAGAACGTTAATTGAAGGAGCCAGAACCATGCTGGCTGATTCGAAACTTCCTGTGGTGTTCTGGGCTGAAGCTGTTGCAACAGCCTGTTATATCCTTAATAGAGTTTTAACTGTTAAAAGACTGAATAAAACATGTTATGAACTTATGCATGGGAGAAAGCCCAACTTGAGTGGTCTCGAACCATTCGGGTCCCCGTGTTCGATATTAAAGACAAATTCTAAATTTGGTGAAATAGCCGACGAAGGCATTTTAGTCGGATATGTTGTTGGGACTCCCAACAGACGAGTCTTTAATACATTGACCAGCAAGGTTGAGGTGGTGTGTAACACTGATATCACAAGTTACAAATCACCAAAACCAAGCACGGGACCCGCTGGGGTTTTCGACTATGATAGGCTTTTTAAATCTTTTAACATACCTTACTTGGATTGTGCAGAAGTTGATGAAAGAATAGCTACGAAGATGCTTTACGATGAGGAAGACAATGTTGTGCAAAGACCGCTGTACGATGAATGTCAGCCTTCCTCGTCAAATGCTGTCGATACCCCTGCTGCCTCTACAGAAGAGGAATTCTTCAATCCGTTTCACTCTCAACAACAATCACCCATTGATGAGCTACCTTCGAACCTGGAAGACAATCTGGATGTCAGTTCGGTTCCGACTACGAGAGTTCACAAAAATCACCCTTTGGAGAATGTGATAGGTGATCTGTCCGACGGTGTACAAACAAGACAAAGCTTGAATGAGCACACCTGTGTTTACACAAGCATTAAAGATACGAGCATAATCAACGAATGCTTGTACACCTGCTTCATCAGCCAGATTGAACCAAAGAACTATCAAATGGCTCTCAAGGACAGCTCGTGGGTCGAAGCCATGCAAGAAGAGTTAGCCCAGTTCAAGAAGATGGAGGTATGGAATTTGGTTGCAAAACCGAAGAATGTGCATGCGATTGGCACCAAATGGGTTTTCAAATGCAAGAGAGATGAAAAAGGGATAATCATCAGGAACAAGGCGAGGCTGGTTGTAAAAGGTTTTAATCAGCAAGAGGGGATCGATTACAATGAGGTGTTTGCTCCTGTGGCGAGATTGGAAGCCATTCGATTGTTTTTGGCATTTGCTGCACACAAGGAGATGAAGGTATTTCAGTTAGACGTGAAGAGTGCGTTCCTTAACGGTAAAGTCGATGATGTTGTGTACGTTGAGCAACCTCTGGGTTTTCCTGACCCAGACTTTCCTGATCACGTGTACAAGCTAAGTAAACCACTGTATGGGCTACATCAGGCCCCTCGTGCCTGGTACTCAACTTTATCCGATTACTTGCTTGAGAATGAGTTTGAAAGGGGAAAGATTGATAGCACACTGTTCTTTAAGAGAAAAGGAAGCGACTTTCTTTTGGTGCAAGTCTACGTGGACGACATCATCTTTGCTGCATCAAAAGTCGCCATGTGTCAGGAATTTGAGGCCGTCATGAAAAGGAGGTTTGAAATGAGTGCTATGGGTGAACTAACTTTCTTTTTAGGGCTGCAGGTTGATCAGAAGAAAGATGGGATGTTCATTCATCAGACTAAGTATGTCCATGATGTTCTCAAACGCTTCAAGATGGAGGACAGCACTCCATTTGATACTCCAGTCTGCGTCAACCATAAATTGGGTGCTGATTCAGACAGTGATGCAGACGTGGACCCAACCCAATATCGGGCAATAATAGGTTCTTTAATGTACTTAACTGCTTCTAGACCTGATATTATGTTTGCAGTTTGTCTTTGTGCACGCTTTCAGGCAAACCCAAAGGAATCTCACTTGAAGGGTGCGAAGAGGATATTGCGCTATCTCAAAGGCAAACCTAAGCTGGGGTTGTGGTACACGAAAGGAGGAGACTTGGAGTTGGTCGCCTACACGGATTCTGATTATGGAGGATACAATCAGAGTCGGAAGTCAACAACAGGTGGATGTCAGTTTCTTGGAGGCAGATTAGTGTCATGGCAGTGCAAGAAGCAGACCTCAGTCGCCATTTCAACCTGTGAAGCAGAATACATGGCAGCATCGAACTGCTGCTCCCAGGTTCTTTGGATTCAACAGCAATTGCGCGATTATGGTCTGAATTTCACTCATACTCCTATTTGCATTGATAACACTGCTGCTATCTCAGTAACTAACAATCCCGTAAAGCATAGCAAAACTAAACATATTGACATCCGTCATCAATTTATACGGGATTGTGCTGAGAAGAAACTGATTGTGCTCGAAAAGGTTGATACGTTAGATAATTTCGCTGACTTGTTTACTAAAGCGTTTGACAAAACTCGTTTTCAAAACCTTGTTGAGCTGAATGGGATGATCAATCCCGAGTAACCGTGTTTTTCGTTTTTGTTTATAAAAAAAAAAAAACGTCACTATCGCTTAGAATTATGTCGGTTGCCTCAGTTTGAAGGACATATTTTCGAATATGTTTGGTCCTCATTTCTACTTGTAGAATATGAGGATAGCCATTAACCAGATAACTGAAAGTGACCGGGGCGGTTTATGATGTGTTTTTATTCTTTCGCTGAAAATTAGTCGATCATACTTAGTTAGAAGGACATATACTTGTATGTGGTCGGTCCAGCTGATCCATTGGATCTTCAGGATAGCCGTTTACCTGAAAACTTCAATTTGATCGGGGCGATTGAAGTTAAAATTTTTCGGGAGATGAAATTATTTTTCAAGTCTACTACTTCTTAAGAAGTTCCTTTACTATGTTTAACAGAAAATTGATCCAACTTTGGAAAGTGATAGATATACTGATTCTGTGTGCTTAACTAGTGAAGTTATTAGGCCTAAAAGACTTTAGAACAGTCATTGTATGTCATGGTAGCTTTTTATGGTGCGTAAAAGTAGAAGTGATACTAACTAAATCTACTCAATTTTACGTGGAAACTCCTTAAGAGTTGTGCATCTCTCCATATATATCTTTCCGAATGATAGGCAGAAAAGCGATTACCCAGTCATACACGAGCCAGTGAGTGTTCTGACTCCCGTGAAGATAGCGTGTCAAGAAACTACAGTGATCCAGATTCGGGACTTGCAGTTGTTTACTACTCTGAAGTTGTGTAAATACTTAAAAAAAAAAAAAATTGTGTGTGTTATTGAGAGACATTCTAGAGTTCATAATGTTAATACTTCTCAATCAAGATGTAAGAAAGAGTACGGGAAGAAGAGTCTGAAGATCGAAGAGTAATTACTATTTAATCAGACACTACGGGTCGAGGTCAACTCGGGGTGACTTGGGGAAAGCCAAATATGATTTGAGAATAGATTGGAGGCATCATAATTTCTGAGTTGTTGCCCATTTAAGTTTTGAGCTTAATTGAACCTAACCCGTATCACAGAAACGATGAAAACCATTTTAAGTTATTTACCTGCTTACAACCTGTTTCTTTATGTCATAATACAGCTGAACATGGATATGTGTGACAGTCACTTAATTAGTATGATTCCTGTTCGGATCTTTTCTAAAAACATGGTAGTCCCTGTCGAGACTGAAATTTGATCCCGTGTACTTTATAGTTAAAATATTTTTCTACTTATGTAGTTGTTTGATGTTATACCTGGTTACTTGGTCTTGATCGTATCATTTAATTCTTTAAAGGATGTTTTAAAACTTAATTGCAAATTGTTCAAATTATGGGGTTTGTTTTGTAAATTTTCATATCGGCGAAGTTGTACATAACTTCGCCTGTATGACTTTGACCCTATATAAAGGAAATTAAAGGTCAGACTTATCATTATTTCAAAAACCAGCAAACTTATCTTTCTTTAAACCCGGCGAACTTATCTCCAGAACCCTAGGCGAACTTATTTCTCGATCATCTGTGTTATTATTTTCTCAGTTCTAATCCGTGATTAAAGGTGTGTAGGCTTATAGTGTCGTATATTCACTATCATTGACGTTAATCATCGGTCGTTTCGACCCGATTCACGACCCCGTTTATTCGAAACTTCAATACCCGATTTTCAAACGTGTTTTCACGTGGTCGTAATCATTTTGATCGTCTAGATCGTCTTAAAAACATGTTTTACGAGATTCGCAATCTCCAAATTCACCAACTACACGTCGATTGAACAACCTAACTGTTGCCGATTCATATTCAGGCGAACTTACAGTTTAGGCGAAGTTATCCGTAACTTCGCCTGAGGTTTAACTTCGCCTGATAATTAATTATGTAACAGTATATGAGGCGATGTTGTGGTTAGGCAAAGTTATCATTAACTTCGCCTGGCCCTTTGTACTTAACTGTTATCCGGCGAAGTTCAAGTTGAGGCGAAGTTGTTCCCAACTTCGCCCCACCTCTAACTTCGCCTATACAGAATAAATCATAACTTCGCTCATTGTAAGAGGCGAACTTGTGATTTGCCTTGACGTTTATCTAACTTAGCCTGTTTGTTGCAGAAATGGCAGCTGTAGCTGGAGCAGGCGGCGCAGGTGGTGATGAAGGTGGAGATAACCAACGATAGTTTTTCCCGGGTCATAACATGTACATCACATTAGACCCAGATGCGAGCAGTGTTGATGATTTCCGCGAGATCATCACGTTCTTACTCCGCTCGCGTATATTCCACGTGATTACCACAACACTGCCGATATCCTTGCCAAACATTGAGGATTTTTGGCAGACAGTGGAGTATGACTGTCGCGTCGAGCCCCCGGTCATGCGTGCAACGGTCAATAATCAGATTGTTCAGTTCTCATCTGAACAGATTCGGGTGGCTTTGCAGTTCGGAGATGAAACGAGAGACGACCCGACAGACTTTGTGGCTCCATTCCGAGATGGTGCGTTTCTGAGGATGGGATATTCTGGTCCCTTGGGGGATACTCAGAGATGCAAGGGGTTCTTGCTAGACCAGTGGCGCTTTCTCATGCATGTGATGATCGTGTGCATGTCAGGGAGAAAGGCTGGTAGTGATGGGATGGGCGCGACCATGCAGTCGGCGATGACTGTTCTGACTTACAATAAGCGATACAGCTTTAGTCAGATGGTATTTTATGAGATAGACTGTCAGAGAAGGGCGGTGACGCGTGAGAGATTTCTTATGTATCCAAGATTCATTCAGATGATCTTGAATCACGTTGCTCCAATGTTACCTCAGCGCCGCCCAATCAGATATGTAGAAAGTGTGAGTAAAAGGATCTTCGCCCAGTGCAGATCTTCCAGTGCGAGGAGTAAACCTGAGCTCCGTCCTAGACATACTCCTTTATTCGGGTACTTGATCAACCCAGAGTATGTGCCAGCTCGTGGGGACGAGTTTCGGAATCCTCAACCACTACAGGCTGGAGCGACTCAAGCTATACCTGCTACTCCTGTTGTGTCACCGGAGGAGAATGTAGACCTTGATGCTGCATTTGGTGGTCAAGGCTTCTTTGATATGGATCGGGTTGATCCTGAAGAAAATGTGCAAGTATCATTTGAAAGGGATTCGAGTGTGAATGTGACTAGGGCAGCTACAACGGTGGCTGACTCTGATTCTGATGATGAAGTGGATGAAGCAAGACGAATTTTGGTAACTCAAGAACGAATTCATGGGAAAAGAAAGAGAACTGATGATGACAGCGAGTCAGATTATGAGGAAGAAGTACATCAGTTGATTCGTAGATCAAGAAGGGAACGGACAGGTGCAGGTTCGGGAGCTGGTGAGAGCTCAAGGGTGGTACGTTTCACTCCACCCGCACTGTCCAGTATGACAATGGTCCCTTCATCATTGCATGTTACAAGGCCAAGCACCACGGATGTTCCCGTGGTGGCTACCTCATCTGCATTCGGCCTCCCACCCACTACATTCCAACTTTCGGCTCCTGAGATTGTATCGTTGCCGCCTCCAACTCTTACTCCAACGGAGGTTGTGGCAAGATTTATTGAGTCGACGGTTGTGGCCACTGCAGGGTTGTCAGTTACGTTGCCACCTGCGGTTACGTTTACGCCTACTTCTGAGGTCCCAGTTACAATGGAAATCCCTCCTCAGTACACTCAAGATATATCACATCTGAGGTTTGATTTTGATGCAACCTTATCAGACTCAGAACGAATAGCAGTGCTTGAGAGGGTCGTGGCAGAACAATCAAGGGTGAATCTTATCCAGACCCATGCTTTTCAGCGCCTCGTTGCAGAGAATCAGATACAATCGTCCCTGCTGATCGAACATGGCAAAATCATTGATGCTTTGAAGGTGTTCTTGGCATCTCAGGGGGAGACGAGCTGTAAGGGCGATGAGCTAAGGACTAAGAAGAGAAATGATTGAGACGATGATCCCAATGCATCGAAAGGTGCAGGTGGAGAGTTGCCAAGAACTGAACAAGCTCTTGGGACTTCCACATCTCAGGGGGAGTCAACAAGTGCAGCGGGCGGTACATGTGATGAGGTGGTGGTCGTGGATGTTGAGGAGATGAATGATGAGTTTATAGGTGATGATGATGTATTACCAGTTGAAGAGATAGAGAAGATTGGTGCAGAGATTTATATTGATAATGATATTGAAGAGGGAGAGATTATAGAGGAGAATATTGAGCATGAGATTCCGGATGTTGATAAGGCAGATATGAGTACAAATATGGGAAATGATGAGACGGAATGGGAAGAGCAGCCAAGATGGAAAGAAGGCTACGCTCAATGGTTTGTAAAAACGAAGAAACCGGCGGTCCCTACTATGTTTAAGAAGAGTTACAACATTAGAGGTTATGCTGAATCGAGAAAGGGGATTATTTGCTGGATATATGATGAGCAGTTGAGGCTCTTTGTGATTAAAAGATATGATGGTGTTCAGTACTTCAAGAGGATGTTGAGATCGTTGAACACGTTGCCTGAGTGTGAAGTGAAGGACTTAGCCAGATTGGGGTTGATAAACAGAAGTGATGATAATATGGCTAGAGTCATTGGGAAGATTGTTTGGAAGGAAATTATAAAAGAAAAGAAGTTCGGGCTGTTGAAACCACAAAAGGGAAATCTTATTGAAGACAAAGATAGAGGATTGAGAGCAGATGGCAAGCCTTGGATGATCATGAAGTATAAGCCGATCCGGTGTTTGAAAGAAGTGCCGATGAAACAAATGCCCAAGGATGTGCTGAAAGATCTGAAGTGGTGGTATGTAGATTGTGAAACAGCTGAAGCAGTAATGGAGGACGAAGATGAACAAGAGCTGCTGAGAGTGTATGATCCAATGCATCTAGTGAACTTGTCTCAAGCTGATCTGCAGGTGCTGAATGAGAAGAAGATATTTTATATTCCTGCTTGGAAAGACGAAGCGAAGAAATATCAAAGAGTTGTTTCGGTATGTGTACGAGAGGGAGTTCATGCTTGAAGATGAAAGATACAAGATTGTTGAAGATTACCAGACTCGTGCTTGAAGTTAGAGATATGAAGCTACTGCCAAGGGGGAGTCTGTTGGTGCATGATGTCAGTAGTTCAGTATATAGTGTCTGTAATCGAGTTAGTTGGATTAGTATTTTGTAATAAGCGAAGTTAGCTCACAAGTTCGCTTATATAGGCGAACTTGTAGAGTAAGCGAAGTTAGTGACAACTTTGCCTAAACATGCTAGGCGAAGTTGTCGTGTTTATAAGCTGCTAGGTTACGGCTTATTCATTAATCAGTATTGTTCGAGTTGTAACGAGTTGTCCAGTGTTTGTGATTGATGTCACGTGTTTTCGGTTGCAATACAACGTGTCTTTGTTTATTGTAACATGTGTTTGATCGTGTTAACTCGTATCGTCTTCTACGCTCGTAACGTCTTACGTAGGGATTCCGCACCTACGTAGAACGAGATATTCCGTGTAGATCCGGCTGGGAACCTACATTTTTGTACCAACTTAAGACTATTGCATTTTGGGCCATTTAATTACTAAATTCAAGCGAATGATTTATTATTTTTGTCAGATTTGTTGTTTTTGTGAGAGAGGTTATAATTCAAATTGTTTTGAATGAAAGAAACCTATTTTATTTTTATTTTTTGGTAAAGAAGACGATATTTTTTACCCTCACGGAACGAGAAGATACATATATCTTGAATGTTGGTATTCAAATGAATGTAAATTAGTTCTAGCTTACGCCTTTTCTGATATGGGGTTAAAGATCTCTAATCACACACAATAAGCTCTTAATCTCTATACGTATAAGGAATGAATTGAGTTGGATTGGTTTTTGTTAAGGTATAAGGAAGGTTTGGTAGACTGGAATTTTGTTTTGGATTGGATCCGTGTTGAATTTGATAGAATCTGGGTTTGGTCAAAATAGAGATGTGTTTTTGGTCGAATTGGATTCGTGTTTAAGTAAATTGGTTTACGAGTTGGTCTGATTTGGATTCGTGATAAGTTTCCGAGTAATTTGATAGGTTATTTGAACAAATTGGTGTAATATTGGAGGTGTATTACGGATTTGGGTTTGGTTGTTTGTGTTTTTGATTTTCCAGAAATCTTGAAAAAGATGATGAAGATTTGAAGATCTTCATCATCTGTTGAAGATTCCTCTTCATTAATCTAATTCGCTACAGTTATTCGTTAGCTTTTAACCAATTCATTACACACTTCGTTACTCAGTTCGTCATCAGTCTAATTCGTGTTCTCTAATTCATCAGACACGTCCTCTGATTCGTTAACCTCGAATCTAACAAACTTTTGCCACGTGGCAATAGTTGTCAGAGTTTGTTATAATCGTTATAACAACCTGATTCGTTATAGTTGATTCGTTATCAACTGTAGCAAATTCGTCATCTTAATTCGTTACCTTGAATCAGAGATTCGTTATTTTGATTCGTTAACATTGACTGAGTGATTCGTTACTTTGAATTTGGTTTCGTTAACCTAATTCATTAATCTAATTCGTTAATATAATTTGTCAAACTGATTCGTCTATTTGATCTGATTTGTTTGATAGTTCGTTTGATAGTTCGTTATACTCTAATTCGTTAACACTGTTCCTAGTTCGTTACCTAGATAAACTTTCAATTCGTTATCCTTGATTCGTTCTAAACACTGTTCACAGTTCGTTTTAAGATATTTTCAAATTCAACCCTTGAAGTTTGATTGTCTTGTTACTTATCAAGATGGCTGGTTTTTACGCGTTAGCTTCTCAAAACGTGCTCATGCAGCAAATGTTACAATTGGACACTGAAATTGGATCTCATTCCAAGTGTCCTCGATTGATGAAATTTAGTGACTTTGCTAAATGGGAACCTCTTTTTCTTGCTCATCTGGGTTTAATTCATCCTGATTGTTCTTACTGTTTGGATGAAGTGTATACTGTTCCAATGATTGAAGATGAAACAATTGGATTCACACCAAAAGGCATCTCACAATACTCTCAAGAAGAAAAGAAGGCTTTAGAGATTGAAACGAAAGCATACTCAACTCTTACAATGGCATTACCTGAAAACATATTTCATCAAGTGGGTAGCATCAAGATTTGTGCTTCGTTGTTTCAACACATTCGTATGAGGAGTATGGGTAATACTGCAGAAAGCAAGAAGGTGATGTTAAAGTTTCAATTTAGAAATTTTAACTTACTTAAAGGTGAGACTGTAGAAGAGATGACAACACGGTTTAACCAAATGATAGATGAAATGGACAATATGAAGATGGAACCTTCTGAGAGTGATAAGAAAGATACCATCAAGAGTGTTTTACCGAGTTCTTACTTGACTTTCTTAATGGTGTTGAAAGAAAATAATTATTTTAGTAACGATAATTTGACTGCGACTGAGTTTATGCAAAAGATCGAAGCTCGTGAATATGATCTTAGGTGTCAAAAGTCTTCTAAGGATAACCAAGATCCAGATTTTTATGGTGGGAGTATGCCTTTGAGTTCAACAATTTCTCCAATCACTGCATTTCTTACACAAAATGCAAGTGACAATGCTACAACTATTTATAGTGATCCACGTGCTTGTTTCTACATTGCTGGAAGTTCTGGGTCACCTGGTGCCTCTGGCTCTTCTGAAGGGTCTGGAAATTCAACTACTGCAAATCAATTCTCAGCACAACCGAATGTGAACATGAAGGAGGCTGAACAAAACTTTGCTTTCTAGTCTGCCTTCATGACTTCTTATGAGAATCTGGTTGGTAGTAAAATTGCTACTAGTGAGTTGACTGACGAAGGCTATGACCAAATTGATCCTGATGATTTTGGAACTCATGGATTTGAAATGGAATATGGAAATGATCGTCAGAAAGGTGAAAAGGTTCATGCAACGAACTGGCAAAGATCTTCCGTCATTAAACAAAAAGTTGGGGTTTGATAAGTTGAAAGTTAAGTGTTATAACTGTCAAGAGTTTGGAAATTTTGCCAAAGAGTGTGATAAACCAAAGAAGGAGTAACTGGTCCTAGAAATCAAGATCGAAGTTCAGCTGGGAAAAATGGGAATGATGCTGTTAAGTCTTCTGGAACCAAACCATCTTCTTCTGGGTCACAAGCTATGTTGTCCAACATAGATGGAACTGATTGGTCACAAAGATTGCTGTGCAACGACAATCAAGCTAATCTGATTATGTTTGGGTCAAATGATAATCTCCAAGATGCAAGTGGGAGTGAGCTATCTTCTGACAATGATACTGAGTCTGATTCTGATTACTCGTGTGAAAAGCTTCCAACTACTTTTGCTTGCATGGCCAAAATCAATGAGGTTAGTTCTTTTGTTTCTTGTGTTGATTGTGAGAAAAACAAACCTAGGTTAGAATCATTGAAAAATCATAATGATGGTTTAGTGAAAGAAATTGCTTCTCTTAAGGATACTTATAGACAATCTTTAGAGTCTCAGATGAGATCTAGGGAGAAAACTGAAGCATTGTCGATAAATAATCATGATCTCAAAGCTGAGTTATCTGTCAAAATGACGATTAATGATAAAAAATTTCAAGAAATCTTGTAACATCGTTCTAAGATAACCGAGCTTGAGAATGAAGTTCTTGAGTTGAAAAACAAGTTGGGCAAGTTTAGAAACTCATAATTTTTGCTAAATGAGATAATCGAAGTATCTGGCAAGCAAAATGATTCTAAAAAGGGTATAGGTTTTGTTGAAATTCCACCACCGTTTTATAATGATTATACATCAAATCCTTTTGCTAGAAAAGAAGAAGATGTAATTGTGAAAGAACCCGTGGTTTCAAAAAAACCTAAACCAGTTAAAACTGAAAATGTTAAAGCCCAACCACCAACTCAAAAACATCATGTTGAAAGCAATAAAGTGTTTGTAGAAAATGTTTAGAAGGTGATCATTGAGGATGTGTTTGAACCCGAAGTGATACACAAAAACCAGAACATTCCAAGTTCTAATCACATTTTATGTGAACCTCATGAATTTGAGGAGGCCGTGTATGGTTCACACATAGCTCAAGTAATAAAGGAAGAACAAGTTAAGGTTAAACCGGTGAAGGCTAAGAAATCAGAAAAACCTAAAATTTGAGATGAGGATTTGATGCGTTTTATCAATCCTACTGTTTCCAAGCCATTAACTGGTCGTGTGTTTAAATTAAAAGGAATAGACACAATGTTCACTGAGAAAGACATTCCGATTAGCATTATCAAACCAGAATTGATCGAAAGTGTCTTTCACAATGAAACCTTAAAAATACAAGATCTTGAACGTCTGTATGCTTGTGCCAAAACATCAAACACATTAGACCCATTGATTAAAGCTAAACAAGTATTAAAAATGCTAAGAAAGTTCAGTTTGTGAAATCTACTGGAACTGATACTTTGAATAGTTTTTCAAACTGCTCTAATATTTATTTCTATCTGAAAAAGAAATCGGTGTCATCTGATGAGTTGGCCGAGATTTTTACTAAGAATGTGATTCATCAACCTTCTGTGGCATCTGTTTTTGCTAAATCTCAAAATGATCGTGTGGACATGCGAAGTTGTTTTCTTTGTGGTCAACAAGGTCATGTTGTGATAAACCGTGGACAGAAGAAATCTCAGAATCTTCATCCATTTGTCAAGGACCAATCGAAGCCGGTTCCTGGGATAAAGGAGATTTTGAAGCGACCTTTGTCGTGTGATGATGATTCTCACATCATGTTTTCAAATGTGAATCCACGTAAGGTAATTCATGTGAATGAAACTTATGGTCAAGTAAAACCAAAGTTTGTTCAAACTGAGCCAATATGCAGGAACGTGAACTCAAATGTTGTTCAAGCGGCTTATCTGAGACGAAAGTATAAAAGGCCTGTAACTTATTCTCAAGTTGCTGAACAACAATTGAATTCGACTAAGTTTGATTCCTCTCATGAAACTCAAAAGGTGCCCAAGACTAAGGCCTGGGCTGCCTTCTTGAACTAATCACTTTTACTTTGTGTGTAGGGTACATCCAAGACCATATCTGGTGAAAACTGGATAATGGATAGTGGATGTTCTCGTCATATTACTGGAAATCTCGACCTCTTAACAAATGTGAGAAATATTCAAGGGGGTTATGTGGCTTTTGCTGGGAATTCTGGGGGTATGATAACACAAGAAGGTGAAGTTTCAAATGGTCATATCACATTTGAGAAGGTCAATTACTGTGACAAGGTTGACCATAATTTATTAAGTGTGTTGCAAATCTGTGACAAGAAGTACACTACAGTATTTACCGATAAAGAATGTCTGATTCTGAAACCGGGATATGTTATTCCCGAGGACATGGTTGTCATGAGATCACCTCGATCTAATGATATTTATGTCTTGAACATGAGTTCTAAAGTATCAACATCTATCGAAACATGTTTTGTCTCAAAATCAACTGAGAAGGACTCTATTCTATGGCATCGTATAATGGGTCACATTCATGTTCGAAAGATGAATTATTTAATGGCGAATGACTTGGTCTAAGGTGTTCCTTTGAAGAACTTTAAGTTATCTAATCACTGTGTTGCTTGCAAGAAAGGCAAACAGAAGAAAAAGTCACATCCGTCTAAGTTATTTAATTCCATCGATACACCTTTAGAACGACTTCATATGGATCTTTTTGGTCCTGTGAATCGTGCTAGTATCTCTGGAGATTGGTATTGTCTTGTGGTTACCATTGATTATTCAAGATACTCAAGGATCTTATTTATGAGTTCAAAAGATCAAACACCTGTTCTTGTTCAAAATTTAATCACTAAGATCGAATCACTATACAAGCAAAAAGTGAGAAGATGATGTGTGAAAATATATATAAATAAAACACGAATCGCAACTAAGCTTTAAAAACCAAACAATCTATCCTAGTTCACACAAACGACAAGTGTACCGGTCGCGTATAGCAAAGATAAGGAAAGTCCGGATATCGAACTCGAAGACACGTGAGAACGGCTCAGATTATAAACCCTAATCCAAGTCCTACCTAAAAATATTTGATTGATTTTATTATTTTTTTTATCTTATTTTAATTAATTTAACTAACTTACTTAACTTAACGAAACTGACAAGAAAACTTAACGAAACTTAACGAGGTTTTAACAAATATGGAGAAACGACTACCTAGGCAAGAATCCTATTGACAGTTCAAAGGCTAACAGAATTAACTAATCACATTACACCGGGATCTTAAAATAATTAACTAAGACTTATTAAAGTTCGCTAGATCACCTCTCGGTCTCACCAACTAACCCTCACAAATCTAAGAAAATTTAATAAATGCACCGGTAAAAAGATTACTAAGGTACCCTACGGACGCATCTCCTCTCGGACTCAACGACACAAAACCCGCTAAAAATTGATACTAGCAATTATAGGGATAAAGGGGTAACAATATTTAACTCGATCTAAGACACATATTTGCACGCAAAACTAAACCGGATAAAACCAAAACTCGCTCTCGCGCAATTCTAACCTAACCGAATAAATACGCGAGACAAACCGACTCCCTATTACCTCTCGGTCGCAAGGAAGGTGAAACTATTGAATTTTAATAATTAAGCGCACTCAAGATTCCTATGGTCGCGCTAACCACAAACAGATCAAAAACACCAAGTCTAAGACCTAAACGTAGAACCATAACCAAACGACACACAATCAATCAATCAAAGTAATACGCGGAGTCACAAACAATAATAATATAAAAACAATATTTTAACACATCAAAGATTGAATTAAATAAAGCGTTTCAATAATAATACATCGTGTAACTAATCAAAACCAGATAAACCGCTAAACAATGTCAATAATCATCTCAACCTAGGTAGTGCAAATAAGTTTAACTACTCATAATAATAAAAGAATCAAAATAAATAGTAGCAAAACTCCTCTCTAGCAATTCTTGAATGAAGTAAATAATGTCTAAAACTCAAAAACCAAACAAATAACGAACCGAATAGCGCACCAAAACTCTTTTACCAATGTTTCCTGGCTGCCCTCCTCTTTAAAAATAATATTCTTTTTCTTGGTGTTGTCCGTCGGAATTGTAAGGGAGTTAGGTTTTTAATTTATTTTTTTTATTGTTGCTTCCCACTTGCTCCTTAAAACAAAATTATGTTTTGATTGATTTCTTTCTTTTGCTTTCCTGTTCCCTCACCAAGTTTGACTCACAATGGCTTTTTTAATTTAATTTTCTTTCTTATGTTTTGTACTTGCCGATCGGGATATATATGAGGTTAGGGTTTTTATTTTTTTTTAATGCATAATATATAATATGCATGTAATGGCCTACACTCGTGGGCTTGGGTCGGGCTTTAACTTGGTTCTTCAAGATTTGATCAAAAAGGCCTCTAATGTCTTTAAAAACCCGAACCTTTTTTTCTTTAAAACTTGTAACCTACACAAAATAATAAACTTTGTAAAACCAAGTTAAAACGAGTTAAAATCATTAATTTATTATACGATTAAGCACTTAAAACGTAATAAAAAGGTGCGGAAAATAGGTGTGTTTTACAACACATCAAACATCCCCACACTTAAGAATTTTTCGTCCCTGAAAAAGAAATCTACACAGGATCATAACCAAGTGAAAAACAACAAACTCCCAGATTATTAATCATTATTAAAGCATAAGAAACAGCTCGACATATTGACCGCGATTGCCGGTATTGTTGTCCACTTAATCCCAGCCACTAACCTATCAAGCCCCCGATTGCATTAAACGTTTTAAGTCTAAAAATTAAGGCTACACCTATCCCATCTCAGACAAAGAGAGCTAGAAAACTAGATTCAAAGCAAACTGGTTCGACAAATCACCATAAGCCAAGGACTCGTTGATGGTACTAATTAGATGCACTCGGTGAAAGTTAATGGATGAATGGTCCTATGGAGGTTGTACGAGCTATTCCTAACTATTATTGGACTTTGTCCTATAGATTCCTAATTTGATATTTATTGACTAAGACCCTTCGAGCCCCAATAGTGTATCCTCAGAGTCACTATCCTCAAGGTAACACGTAAACTCTAAGTCCTGTCTAGTATGTGCATCTTTGGCCTCTTTTTCTAACTTTAAACAATGCTTCTTTGGCATTTTACAATACATAACTTTCTTCATAAGCATTTTGCTTTTCTTGAACAACTTTGGATAATACAATACATAACAAACTTTCAAAACATACTTTTTTTTCTCTCTTTTTTTTTCTTTTTACTTTTTTTTTCAATCTTTTATATCACCATAAAATATGTAACTATTTCTAAGCTCGTAAAATCATGGACATGTGGTGTGTGCTGGTTTGAGTGCATTTAATTCTTACCACCTCAAAGTTTTCAGATTATGGTAATCCTCCATAAGCATCGAAATTCGGTTTCACTGTTTTTAAATTATTATATATATAAAAACATGCTAAAGAGGACTATCAAAGCTAGTTGGGCCTACCGACACATCCCAAATCAGATATGCAAACCATCCCTTTTATTATTATTATTATTATTATTATTATTATTATTATTATTATATTTCAAAAGTATCTGAGAGTTCGTTAGCACATTGGTAATAATATCATCTCCTGCTTAACGTAGAACAAAAAACAATTTTCAAGGGACATTTTTTTCTTTAAAACTTTTTTTATAACATTCAGTCACCCCGGCCACTTTTAGTTTCCGGGTTAACGGTTATCCCGTATTTCTACAGGTAGATAACAGGACAAAACATATACAAGTATATGTCCCTCGAACTTAAGTAGCCGACATAATTTTCAGCGAAAGAACAAAACAATTTTTTTTACTTTTTTTCATAATTTTTTTTCTACAACTAAGTAAAATAAATTCCCATTCCCACACTTAACACGAAATCGTCCTTGATGAGAACAAGGAAAAGAAATAAAATAAAATTAAAACTTAAAATAGCAAAACGTAAAACAGAGAACGGGTTACTCCACTGGTTTATATGCGGATTCTTCTTCAGTTGTGTATCAATCGAGCGACCGTATAGTATTTCATTCGCGGCCGCAGCCTCGGGAGAACCAGTTTCAAAACGCCATCAGAACTACCATGCGCATAAGTATACCTGCAATAACTCAAACTCGCTCGCATGTAGCGGCGTACAAACAGAAAGCAAAAACATAAGAAATAAACATATTTTTGTGTTTTTGTATTTTTTTTTGATTTTTTTGATATTTAGTTTTTCTTTTTTAAGTTTTGTTCATTTTGATTTTTTAACTAACAAAAATAAAACAAAATAAAACAGATACTAAAGAAAATCATAGTACACACTCTACAACTCGGGCTGTTTCCCGAGTGATGAATCCCACACGTCTATGCCTAAGTGAATGAGTCAAGGTATAACACCTCGACTGTCTTATCTGCTACTGGCTCACCTATGTAGTGCTTCAACCTCTGACCGTTCACCTTAGACTTCCCGCTTTCGTCTTCAATATCAATTGTGCCATAAGGGAATACCTTAGTAATGGTGAACGGGCCTGACCATTGGGAATTCAGCTTTCCCGAAAATAACCGTAATCGGGAATTATATAGCAAAACACGATCCCCACACTTGAACTGTTTATCACCTCTCAACTTCCTATCATGCAGCTCTTTTGTCTTCAGCTTATAATTGTACGAGTGTGCATATGCATGATCATGAAGTTCCTCTAACTCATGTATCTGATGGAAACGATTCTCTCCCGCGGATGAAAGATCAAGGTTAACAGTTTGAAGTGCCCATGAAGCACGATGCTCTAACTCAACAGGTAGATGACAGGCTTTCCCATAAATCATCCGAAACGGTGTGGAACCGGCCGAGTTTTGTACGCTGTACGGAAAGCCCACAAAGCATCATCTAATTTTTCGGACCAATCCTTTCGGTTTAGCCCAACCGTCTTCTCAAGGATGTGTTTAATGCCCCGGTTACTCACCTCCACCTGTCCACTGGTCTGTGGATGGTAGGCAGTCGCAAACCGATGGGTGACCCCATAGCGTTGCAATGCCTTCTCCATCTGTGCATTGCAGAAGTGAGTACCTCGATCACTGATCAAGGCTTTCGGTACACCAGAACGAGAGAAAAGATTTTTCAGAAATCTCACTACAACTCGGGCGTCATTAGGCAAGGCTTTAGCCTCGACCCACTTGGAGACGTAATCAACTGCCACAAGTATGTACTTGTTCCCTCTAGACGAAGGGAACGGTCCCATAAAATCAATACCCGAAATGTCAAAAACCTCGTAAACCTGAATAGCATTTTGGGGCATCTCATTTCGGGATGAGATGTTATCGACACGCTGGCATCGGTCATAGCTTTTAATGAACGCATGAGCATATTTGAAAATCGAAGGCCAATAGAATCCTGAATCGAAGACCTTCTTAGCTGTAAGAACAGCACCATGGTGACCTCCTGTCGGTCCCTTATGACAGTGGCTCAGAATTCGCCACCCTTCTTCAACATCCACACATCTCCTCACAAGCTGATCAGCACCTATACGAAAAAGAAACGTGTCGTCCCAGATGTAGAACTTTACGTCAGCAAAGAATTTCTTCTTTTGCAGATGAGACATCCTCCTAGGGAGGGAACCGTCGACAAGGAAGTTCGTGATATCAGCAAACCACAGGTAGCCGTCATCCTGGGCTTTGACAAACATGAGATTCTCTATCGGGAAATGGTCATTGATGATGACCCTAGCATCTGCAATCTCGGCTCTCTCAAGACGTGACAAATGATGGGCCGCTACATTCTCAGCCCCCTTTTTATCATGGATTTCGATATCAAACTCTTGAAGCAGCAGGATCCATCGGATAAGACAAGGCTTAGCGTCCTGCTTGTTGAAAAGATAACGAATGGCAACATGATCAGTGTAGACTACTGTTTTGGACAGAACAAGATATGACCTAAACTTATCAAATGCGAACACCACAGCTAACAACTCTTTCTCGGTGGTGGTGTAATTCTCCTGAGCAGTGTTCAATGTCCGGCTCGCAAAGTAGATCGGGTGGAAGTGCTTCTCCTTTCGCTATTCAAACACTTCTCCTACGGCATAGTCGCTCGCGTCGCACATCAATTCAAATGGCAAAGACCAGTCGGGATCAATCATGATCGGGGCGTTAACGAGTTTGTCCTTTAGAAGATCAAACGCCTCGATACACTGTTCAGAGAAGACAAATGGAGCATCTTTCTCTAGTAGCTTGTTCATCGGTCTTACGATTTTTGAGAAATCTTTAATGAATCGGCGATAGAAACCAGCATGACCTAAGAAGCTACGGACGGATCTTACAGAAGTCAGCGGGGGAAGATTAGAAATGGTTTCAATTTTAGCTCGATCGACCTCGATCCCCGCACTCGAGATTCTATGTCCTAGAACAATGCCCTCGTGTACCATGAAGTGACACTTCTCCCAGTTGAGGACTAGGTTGGTGTCGACGCAACGAGCCATCATCCTATCAAGGTTGGAGAGACAATGATCGAAAGAATTTCCGAAGACAGAAAAATCGTCCATGAAAACCTCCATGGAATCCTCAATCATGTCGTGAAAGATCGCCACCATACATCGCTGGAAAGTAGCTGGAGCATTACAAAGCCCAAAGGGTATGTGTTTATAGGCAAACGTGTCGCAGGGGCAGGTGAATGTGGTTTTCTCTTGATCATCGGGAGAGATCAAGATTTGGAAATACCCGGAGAAACCATCCAGAAAGCAGTAGTACTGCTGGCCCGCCAAACGCTCAAGCATCTGATCAATGAAGGGTAGAGGAAAATGCTCTTTCCTAGTGGCGTCGTTCAGTCTGCGGTAGTCGATGCAGACCCTCCAACCGGTTACGGTCCTAGTCGGAATAATCTCGTTCCGTTCATTGGTGACAACAGTCATACCACCCTTCTTCGGAACCACTTGGACCGGACTCACCCAGGCACTATCAGAGATGGGAAAAATGATTCCCGCATCAAGGAGTTTGATGATTTCTTTCTTAACGACCTCTAGCATTTTCGGATTAAGCCTCCGTTAAGGCTGAACGACAGATTTAAAATTATCCTCCATGAGGATTTTATGAGTACAGAACGAGGGGTTAATCTCTTTGATGTCAATAATCTTTCACGCTATCGCCTCCTTATGCACTTTCAGCACCTTCAACAACTTCAACTTCTCGACCTCCGTCAAGGCAGACGCGATGATGACGGGTAGCTTCCTCTCTTCATCCAGAAATGAATACTCCAAATGATCAGGTAGCTCCTTAAGTTCTAAGGAAGGAGGAGGGCTTTCAATGGAAGGTCGGTCTCTCGGATCGTCTCGCACGATCTCAACAGCTGACTCTGAATCTAAGGGTGGTGATACGGTGTCATCCATCAATGGTTGAGTGGTCATGGCAACCATCTCGACCTCTGAAATATCCCTATCGAGAATCTGTGGGTCCAAGGTAGGTCCTCCACATATGTCAGTGAAAAACTCCCGCACATGTGATACGATGGTGTCAACGAAATATAGGGAGTCGTCCGCCGACTTGGGGTGCTTAAGTGACCGTCTTACGTCAAAGGTAATGTTATCATCCCCAACTTTCAGAATCAATTTGCCTTCACAGACGTCGTTCAACGCCTGTGCGGTGGTAAGGAATGGTCGGCCTAAAATGAGTGGGACACTATCGTCCTTATTCATATCCAGAATGACAAAGTCCACCGGGAAGATGAACTTGGCGATACGAACAAGCATGTTCTCGACCACCCCTCGCGGGTATTTCACAGAATGATCAGCAAGTTGGATACTCATTCGGGTTGGCCTCGGTTCTCCAAGACCCAACTTACTGAACACAGAATACGGAATGAGATTGTTGCTGGCCCCAAGGTCGGCCAAAGCATGTCGAACCGTATCGTCGCCTAAGATGCAGGGAATTGTGAAACTCCCAGGATCGGCCATCTTTTCAGGCAACTTGCTCTGCAACACTGCAGAGCACCCAACACTCAATGGAATAGAAGAGACCTCAGCTAGCTTCTCCTTATTAGAAAGAATGTCCTTGAGGAATTTAGCATATTTGGGCATCTGAGTGAGCGCCTCAAAGAAAGGTATGTTTAGGTGAAGCTGATTGAGAAGTTCGAGGAACTTGGAGTTTTGCTCCTCGTCTCTATCCGATCGGAGTCTCCCAGGATAAGGCAATTTGGGTTTGTAGACTCCCAGAGGTGGGTTTGATGATGATGAAGGTATATCGGCCGGCTTCGTACTCGCTGGAATAGTTTGCTGGTGTGCCTCGGCCGGAGGAGGCTCCATCTGGATCTCCTCGTCCACCTGCTCCTCTTAATCAACCGTAGGTGTGACAACTCTCGAAGGTCCAGCCTCTCTTTCTATTCTAGCACCGCTCCTAGTAGTCACTGCCTTGGCGAACCCTCTCGGATTTTTCTTGGTATTACTCGGTAGTGAACATGGTGCTCTCTCTGATAACTGGCTGGCGATCTCTCCGACGTGAAGCTCAAGATTAGCTAGAGACGTGGCTTGGTTTTTCAGCATAGCATCGTGATCCGCAAATTTCGCCTCATTTGTCACTCGGTTCCTCTCATCTCGCTTCAGCAGCTCAGCCATCATCTCCTCCAGTGAGGCTTTCTTCTCCTCTCTCCCCGCTTGTTCCGAACTCTCCTGACCTGAACTACCCTGCCCAAATAGATTCTCTCAACGCTGGTTTTGGTATTGGGCTTGGTAGACACTGGCTTTTCCCCCTCGATAGTTACTCTAATTTCTCGAGCCAGTGTTCCCCATCAAAGGCGGCGTTTTGATATCTCAAGGGGTTGTTGACGAAGTCCACTTCCTCCCGATTGCTACTCGGCTTAACAGGACAGTCAATGGTGTCGTGACCCCATAGGTAAACCTCACACTTCGCGACGCTTTTAATGGTAAGATCTCTAACGAGTTTGTTCAAAGCATCAATCTGCGCCTGCATGCTAGTGTTCGAATCGACTTGAAGTACTCCTCTTGATGACGTGGAAGAATTTCTGCCCCGTGCCCCTTGTAGCTCGCTGCTAGATCATCAAAAAGGACGACACACTCATCTGGATCTTTGTTTTTAAGGAGGTCCCCGTTAGCAGTCTGGTTCAACATCTCTCTCACGTGCTGTGTGGCTCCATTGTAGAATTTCTCGATGAGCATCCACTTGTCTAAACTATGGTAAGGACAACTAAGAAGGAGTTCCTTGAATCTTTCCCAAACTTCCCCGAAAGACTCATCGGACCTCATGCGGATAGCACAAATCTTCTCACGGAGTCGAGCGGATTTAGATGGCGGAAAGAATTTGGTCACGAATTTCTCTTGAATGCCCGACCAAGTGGTGATGGATCCAGCAGGTAGTGACTTCCGCCATTTGTAGGCTTTGCCAGTAAGTGAGAAGGGGAAAAGACGGAGATAGATGGCTTCATCGTTCATGTTGCCGATATTGAAAGTTTCACAGATTTGAACGAACATGTCGATGTGGTTTGAACGGTCATCGCTCTCTAGCCCTTCGAATTGGAGTGCAGTTTTGATGAGTAGCATGACATGGGCAGGAATGGACCAGTTGCCAGCGGTGGCACCGTTCGGTAAGGTGATGCTTGAATGAGGATTCGTTGTTGGCCTACCATAGTCAACTACTACTCTCCTAGGCTGTTGGTCACCCATGTTCCTATCCCTAGAAGATGCGGAAGAAATAGAAGTAGAAGAAGAATCAGAACCTGTCGGTGAAACCAAACGCTCTCTCTCGGGCTGGAATTTCTCGCTGTTGTCAGACGTTTCAAGCTTCGGCGGTCCTTATGAGCGGGTATGACGCATACGACTATAAAGAAAAACTAAAATTAACTATGCTAAATTTAAACTAAAAGCGAATAAAAACAAATAAGCAAGTAAACAGAAAACATGTAAGTCCCCAAACTCGGGTCGTTCTCTAATCGCCTCAAACTGTGTCCCCGGCAACGGCGCCAAAAACTTGATGTGCGAAAATATATATAAATAAAACACGAATCGCAACTAAGCTTTAAAAACCAAACAATATATCCTAGTTGACACAAACGGCAAGTGTACCGGTCGCGTATAGCAAATATAAGGAAAGTCCGTATATCGAACTCGAAGACACGTGAGAACGGCTCAGATTATAAACCCTAATCCAAGTCCTACCAAAAAATATTTAATTGATTTTATTTATTTTATCTTATTTTAATTAATTTAACTAACTTACTTAACTTAACGAAAATGACAAGAAAACTTAACGAAACTTAATGAGGTTTTAACAAATATGGAGAAACGACTACCTAGGCAAGAATCCTATTGACGGTTCAACGGCTAACGGAATTAACTAATCACACGACACCGGGATCTTAAAATAATTAACTAAGACTTATTAAAGTTCGCTAGATCACCTCTCGGTCTCACCAACTAACCCTCACAAATCTAAGAAAATTTAATAAAAGCACCGGAAAAAAGATTACTAAGGTACCCTACGGACGCATCTCCTCTCGGACTCAACGACACAAAACCCGCTAAAAATTGGTACTAGCAATTATAGGGATAAAGGGGTAACAATATTTAACTCGATCTAAGACACATATTTGCATGCAAAACTAAACCGGATAAGACCAAAACTCGCTCTCGCACAATTCTAACCTAACCGAATAAAGACGCGAGACAAACCGACACCCTATTACCTCTCTGTCATAAGGAAGGTGAAACTATTGAATTTTAATAATTAAATGCACTCAAGATTCCTATGGTCGCGCTAACCACAAACACATCAAAAACACCAAGTCTAAGACCTAAACGTAGAACCATAACCGAACGACACACAATCAATCAATCAAAGTAATACGCGGAATCACAAACAATAATTATATAAAAAAATATTTTAACACATCAAAGATTGAATTAAATAAAGCTTTTCAATAATAATACGTCGTGTAACTAATCAAAACCAGATAAACCGCTAAACAATGTCAATAATCATCTCAACCTAGGTAGTGCAAATAAGTTTAGCTACTCATAATAATAAAAGAATCAAAATAAATAGTAGCAAAACTCATCTCTAGCAATTCTTGAATGAAGTACATAATGTCTAAAACTCAAAAACCAAACAAATAACGAACCGAATAGCGCACCAAAACTCTTTTACCAATGTTTCCTGGCTGCCCTCCTCTTTAAATATAATATTCTTTTTCTTGGTGTTGTCCGTCGGAATTGTAAGGGAGTTAGGTTTTTAATTTGTTGCTTCCCAATTGCTCCTTAAAACAAAATTATGTTTTGACTGATTTCTTTCTTTTGCACTCCTGGTCGCTCACCAAGTTTGACTCACAATGGCTTTTTTAATTTAATTTTCTTTCTTATGTTTTGTTCTTGCCGATCAGGATATATATGAGGTTAGGGTTTTTATTTTTTTTAATGCATAATATATAATATGCATGTAATGGCCTACACTTGTGGGCTTGGGTCGGGCTTCAACTTGGTTCTTCAAGATATGATCAAAAAGGACTCCAATGTCTTTAAAATCCCGAACCTTTTTTTCTTTAAAACTCGTAACCTACGCAAAATAATAAACTTTGTAAAACCAATTTAAAACGAGTTAAAATCATTAATTTATTATACGATTAAGCACTTAAAACGTGATAAAAAGGTGCGGAAAATAGGTGTGTTTTACAACACATCAGAAGAATTCGAAGTGATAATGGTAATGAATTTAAAAACACTGTATTGGATTTCTTTTGTGTTCAAAAAGGAATTCATCGAGAATACAGTGCTCCATATGTACCACAACAAAACGGTGTTGCTGAAAGGAAAAACAGAATTTGATTGAAGCAGCTAGAACTATGCTTGCAGATTCTAAGCTTCCTATCCAATTCTGGAATGAGGCTGTGAATACTGCTTGTTATACGCTAATCGGGTTCTAATTGTTAAGAGACTCCAAAAGACGAGTTATGAGCTTTTGAACAAACGAAAGCCTAACTTAAAGTACTTGGAACCATTTGGGTGTCCGTGTACGATGTTGAAAAGAAATGTGGGTAAGTTTGCGGAAAAAGCCATTGAGGGGTATTTCTTGGGTTATGCTTCTCCAAAGAAAAGGGTTTTTAATTTCACTTCCGGTGGTGTTCAGGAGTGGTACCATGTGGATTTTCAAAAGTACACCACACCTCCTCAAAAGAAAGGTCCCCACTGGATGTTTGATTATGATGGCTTATTTAACTCATTTACTCCAACAACTAAGCAACCAGATGAAGACCTGGTTCGTGCATATTTTGAAGATCAATTGGTAATTCCAAGGTTTTCAAGTTCTAATGATGTTGAAGCTCCAACTGTAGCTCCAACTGAAGATCTACGTGATAATCCTCCAGCGTCTTTTGATAATGCTTCTACTTCTTCCGATGATACTCAAGTTGTTGATCAAGTTATTGACCTTGACAGTGATGATTCATATCATGAGTTTGGAGAACATTTTACTAATTTATTTGAAAATGTTGTTGTTCCTGAGAATCCTACGCTTAGGATTCATAATTATCATCCAAAGGAAAACATCATTGGGGAACTTGATGTGGGCGTTCAAACACGTCATCAAGTTGCTTCTTCGAGTGAGAATAATGTATTGTGTACTTATGCAAATTTACATTCTTTTGGAATTGTAAACGTTGCCAAATTCCCTTGCTTTTTATCCCAAGTTGAGCCAACGCTGACTCGTATGTCACTTCAAGATCCTTCTTAGGTAGAATCAATGCAAGAGGAATTGCAACAATTTGCATGATTGGGTGTATGGGATCTTATCGACAAACCCGATAGAGTTAAGAAGCCTATTCCAACTAAGTGGGTATTTAAATGTAAAAAGGACGATCGTGGGGTGATTGTAAGAAACAAGGTACGACTAGTGGTGCAAGGTTTCCATCAGCAAGAGGGTATAGACTACACTGAGGTATATGCTCCGATTGCAAGTTTGGAGGCTATACGAATTTTTCTAGATTATGCGGCTTACAAGAATATTAAATTCTATCAAATGGATGTTAAAAGTGCTTTTCTCAACGGTGAACTACACGAGGAAGTGTTCATGTTACAGCCTCCTGGCTTTGAAGATCTTGATTATCCTGACTGAGTTTATCATTTAAACAAGGCCCTGTATGGTCTACATCAAGCCCCGAGAGCTTGGTATGGCACGCTTGCTGATCATCTGATTGATAACGGCTTCAAATGAGGGACTGTTGACTGCACTTTATTTTATAAAAACATTGGTGATGATCTTCTCCTCGTTCAGATTTATGTCGACGACATTATCTTTGGGTCAACAAACGACGCGTTATGTAAGGAATTCGAGAAGTTGGTGCAAACTAAGTTCGATATGAGTTCGATGGGAGAGATGAACTTCTTTTTAGGGTTGCAAGTTCACCAGTTTGCGAAAGGAATCTTCATTCACCAGACTAAGTACGTGAACGATGTCTTGAGCCGATTCAAGATTATTGCCGGGAAAATCCCTTCAACTTCTCTTCCTGTGGGTCA
This sequence comes from Bidens hawaiensis, assembly GCF_021521415.1. Taxonomy (NCBI): domain Eukaryota; kingdom Viridiplantae; phylum Streptophyta; class Magnoliopsida; order Asterales; family Asteraceae; genus Bidens; species Bidens hawaiensis. Next base: position 659,090 of record NW_027492015.1, on the reverse strand, counting down.
CAATATATCACCGGATGAATTGGAGGATACCGTCGATCCTACCCTCTATCGAGCGATGATTGGTTCTTTGATTTATCTCACTGCTTCTCGCCCTGATATAATGTTTGCTGTTTTTTTATGTGCTAGGTACCAAGCAAGTCCCCGAGTGACTCACATGGCTGTGGTCAAGCGTATTCTTCAATATCCGAGGGGCAATCCAGACATCGGGTTATGGTACCCCAAGGACGATAACTTTGAACTTACCGCCTTTTCAGACTCAGACTATGGAGGATGCAAGATTAACTTTAAATCGACTACAGCAAGGTGTCAATTCTTAGGAAGCTGACTTGTTTCCTGGCAGTGTAAGAAGCAGACGACGGTCTCCACTTCAACCGCCAAAGCAGAATATGTTGCAGCCTCGAGTTGCTATTCCCAAGTTTTGTGGATTCAACAACATCTGCGCGACTACGGTTTGAAGTTTCTTACGACTCCGATATTAATTGATAACTCTGCTGCCATTAGCATCACCAAAAATCCCGTAAAACACTCAAAAACGAAAGATATCGAAATTCGATGTCATTTCATATGAGATTGTTTTGAAAAGAAATCGATTGACCTTGAGAAAGTACATACCGATTTTCAAAAAGCTGATCTATTTACCAAAGCATTTGATAAAACGCGTTTTAATTTTTCTGCTTGGTTTAATAGGATTAAAAACCCTTGTTGATATATTGAAACAATGATGATTATCTTTATTTTCTGTTTATTTTTCTTTCATATTTTCTTTTTGTTTTGGATTTTAGGGGGTGAAAAATAGAAAATAATAAAATATTATGTTTTTTGTTTGTATAGTTAAAACCCAAAAACATTGAAAATTTTGAAAAAGTAAAAAATATTGTATTTTCTTGTTTTTAATGTTTCTTGTTTTTAAGTCTTTAAAACATTTTGAAAATCCAAAAACATTTTAAAATCTTGAAAAACCAAAAATATTGTGTTTTCAGTTTGTATAGAAAAATCCGAAAAACCAAAAAGATTGTGAAGTTTTTCTTCTATTCATAAGAAAACTGAAAAAGACAAAAAGATTGTGTTTTAAGCATGTAAAGAGAAATCCCAAAAATATTTTTGCATTCATTCGCTGAAAATTATATCAATAACCTACATTTGAAGGAAATATACCTGTATATGTTTGGTCCTGATATTTACTTGTAAAAGTTCGGGATAGCCATTTACCTGATAATGGAAAGTTTTTGGGTCGTTTGTTATGCGTGTTTACTTTATTTTTCGCTGAAAACTATGTCGGTTATTTAAGTTTGTGGAACATGCTTGCATGTATTGGTCCTGTTATCTACTTGTAGATTGATAGAATAGCCATTAATCTATAGACTGAAAGTGACTGGAGCGATTGAATATATTTTTATGCTCCTAAAAATTTGAGTTTTTGAAGCAAACAGAGAAAATGATAGTACATTGATTGATTGACCCCAAATCCAGTAAGAAATAAGCTTAAAAGACTGAGTGCTTAATCATTGGTGCATTGATAGGTCTTAAACAAGCTGCTAGAGTGAAGTATGTGATATAAACTAAAATAAATGCCAAATTGAAAGAGGTGTTAGTCTCTAACAAAAATTTCGGTGAGGATAGCAAAAATGTAATAACCTGTCATACTCAAGCCTTATATCTATCTGATCATCAAAAATAAAATAAAGCAAATAACAAGCGTTAGGGTTCTGGACACTATGAGTATTTATGTGGCTTAATCATCTGGGTATTCATATGCATGAATATTTCACTCGCTTTTAGAGCAAACCCAAAGTCATTAAACTTGATCACTGTTGTACTTCGTACAATTTAAACTACTGACTTGATCAAAATCCGTTGTTAGTCATACATTTTTTCCTCCCTTGTGGGCGTCTCAAAACCAATAAGAAACAGATCTCAGGGGATACAATGTATGTAAGCCGACAGATGGACTCGTGCATACTCACTCACAGTAAAGGAAACTTGATGCATTGCTCAAAGGTTCTAAAAATTAAAAAATTTTGATCGACACTATAATGGTTTAAGTCAAGTTGGGGTGATATGGCAAAAATCAAATTAAGCTTGAACCGAGATTAGAAGCTGTACTTTCTGATACTCTGTGCTCTAACTGAACCATTAATCATATCACAAAAATGCTTGAAAGTTTGTTATAAGATTTAAGTGGATAACAATATCAATGACCGACTTAACGCCAGTCATAATATCGCTGAAATATAAAACTGTGATGGAAGAGCAATTTGGTCAATATGATTCTCTCCTCAAACTCAACAAAAATCCAAAAATATGTACTTCTTTCGAAAGATCATACAAAAACACAAAAACATTTTTCTGTTCTATGATCTTATTTTCGGATATTTTTTCTTGTAAATATTTTACACCCAAAGTTTAAAATACCAAAAATATTTTGCTTTTTCATTTACATATTATTTAATTCTTTTTAAGTTAAGTGTTTTTGGAACGTAAAACACGTTAAGGTATTTGTTCATGGAGATACAGGATTTCGTTGTTTTAAGTTAATTCAATTGGTATCAATAGTTAATTATTCTTTTATTTATTTAATTAACTTAAATTAAAATTACATAAAGGTAATTCGTTAGTCAGGTCTAATGACTTAAGGTCATTCATAACAAATTGTATTCCAATTCGTTAACTATTTCGCTTCCGCCACTCTGTAACGAATGACTTCTAATTCGTTAACCATAATTTAAGGAATTAAATACGAATTATCTCTAATTCGTTATTGTTTTATCTTAAACTTTAACGAATTACTGTTAATTCATTATGCCACGTGTGATTTTAAGATAACGAATTACCTGATTCGTTATTTCAAAATTCAAACGAATTGGATGATTCGTTGCATTGGAGAACGTGCACTGTCAGAGTATATAGGGATTCGTGAACTGTTTCGTTTTCACTATTCACCTTTTTCTTCACAAACACACAGTTACTCTGGCAAAATTTTTCTCTGAAATTTGATCATCATTATACACTATTCTAATCCATTTTTCTGATTCATAAGGTATAGACGGTCACAACGTACTGTTTTTCGTCAAATTTGGTGAACAATTGCAGGGTTAATTTGTTGATTAAGTTACCAGGTTTTAATTTTTTAATAAACTTTTAATTTACCCTAATATATATCACGATTTGGTACAAAAGATCAATACCATTACACTCGCAATGTGTTTCTGAGATCTCAGTGATCATTTGTTCGGCTACACATCGTTGATTATGAATGTATTGAATTCAGTTTGAAGTTTTGACTTTTATCGTTTTGGTAATTTTGACCTTGACCAGATTAGTCAAAGATTAAGCTTAAAAGAGCCATTTTTTATTGTGTAACAAATTGGAACTAATTCGTGTCCAATTCGTTATACAACTCAAACGAATTAGGATAACGATTTATTATTTATAACGAATCAGATTTCATTTCGTTATTTATAACGAATAAGACTTTAATTCGTTATACATTTACTCCTGATTCGTTAGACCTAATTCGTTCTAATTTACTTGATAGCGAATCAGTAATTCGTTATAACAAACCACCAATTCGTTAAAACGAATCAGAATACTAACGAATGACAATTTTAAATTATTTTAAATTTAAAAGAATTTAAATTTTAAATTATTTTAATATTTTAATTGTTTTTATTATTATTCATTGTCACCAATTCTCGGGTTTCTTTATATAGTGCAATGGCTGATAATATGAATCAGGATCCTTCTGTTGCTATCAACAACAACAGTAGCAACAACAACAACAACATGAACAAGATATTCCATTGCCGAACGACAAAAAGCATAACATTTGTGCTTTTGTCTGTACGAATTTTGCTGATGAGGACGTGTTTGGAGATATATTGACGTTAATTAGACGCTCGGTTATTCATTATGCTATGACTGCCCGACCAAAAGTCTACTTCAGCATTATACGTCAATTTTGGAACTCAGCACGATTTATAGAAGCCGAGAATCACATCACAACTACTATCAATGGGACGTCTATCACTATCACAAGAGGGGTTACCAGAAGAGTGTTGCGGTTTGGGGATACTACAGATGATCCGTGTGAATATAATCGGGAGTTGATCTGTGGTTTATTTGCCCGTGTTCGTTATACTGGTGATTTGGGCAAGTCCATGTATAACAAGGCGTACTTGTGCCCACAATACAAGTACTTACTTCATGTATTAATTCATTTCCTTGGTGGACGTAAGGGTGGCTTCGACGAATGTCGTGTTATGTTACAATCGGCATTTGTTGCCTTGACATTGAACAAGCCATTCAACTTCTCTGAGATGATATTCTATCACCTTAAAGAACAATGTCTTATGGTGACTCAACGCAAGAAGTTCTTGATGTATCCTCGTTTTCTTCAACTTATTATTCAAAATTTGATTCACAACCTAGTGATTGATCAGAAACTACGAGATGATGTGATGGTGCTGGATCATATGACTGCAGATACAGTTCATCGAATGAAGAGTTATAGGCAGACTCCACATCCACCATTCAAGAGATTGATTGGTCATCTAGTGAATCCAGATTATGTATGTCCTCCCGATGATCGCTGGATCCACGATGACTCGGATTTGGAGCGTGAGGAAGGACCAGGTGGGAACGATGGAAATGATAATGATGATAATGATGGTGGAGATGGTGCTGATCCAGCTCAGCAGCTACGTGTTGAGGCTGGGGTAGCTGCTGTTGCGGCTGCTGAACTTCAAAGGAAAGGGAAGGAGCTAGCTGGTGAAGGGTTGTCCAAACGACGTGTGTCGGCTGGTGATGGCATTTCATTTGGAGTTCAACCTCCAAGGTCGTTTATTCCTCAAAGACCAGCGGTGCCGCTTACTACTAGCACCCCGGAACTTACTTTGACGACCACACTCAAATCTGATCCTTGGCTTGGTATGATCCCTCAATCTGTTTTATCTACATTACCAAGACCTACGTTTGTTACTTCGGTGGTTTCTCCAACACCGATGATGATGCCTCTACCGCCTATGGATGTTTCTTTCATTAGGCTTAACCATCCTCAAGGCCCTGTTCAGCCTATCCCTCCTTCGTTTCATGCAATGGCTCAGGATCAGCAGAGGAATATGCTTTTGAGCTTACTTCATCTTTATGAAAATCAAATGTCAGCTAATCGTCTTAATCAAGAACGTTTGATGGAGAATCAAAAGAAGTTGCTGAGTGATGTCTCATTTTGCAAAAAAGAGACCAAATCCCTTCGTGAGATTGTTACGTCTCAGGAGGCGAAGCTAAAAGAACAAGAAGACTTAATTTTGCAGCTTACATGCAAAGATGATTCACTCAAGAAACTCAGAAACGATGATGAAGATCCTGATGAGTCAGGTGTTGGGGGTGAGACAAAACAAACTCACGAATCATCTTCAGGGGCAGGTACGAGTGTTGCTGCCGGTGATTCTGGTAAACAGATGGTCGTTTATCATGACTCAGAAAATGTCAAACCCATCGAGTCGATAAAATCCAATACTATTATATTTGATGATGGGTCGGGGGTGGTTAGAAGCATTGTTAATGCTGATGAGATTGAAGAAGGACAGTTTGTTGAAAGGTCCTTAACACGAGAGGAGATTTCTATACTTCTTGGTCTAAATGAAGATAAACTAACCGTGTTAGAAGCTGAGGGTGACGTAGAGGTCGAGAATGATGAAGAGGTCTTGAATGATCCGACTATTCATGTAACATCCTAAATATGCTAATATTAAATAAAGACAGTCGCGTTTAGTTATCGTGTGTTAATAGTTAATAAATATTAAATGGAGAAAGATCATGGACTTGAATTAATTATGGTGGATTAAAGGGTAATGGGCCTTAGGTCTATGGGCTTTAAGGGATATAAATACCCCCTTAAACCCACCTAAAACCCTAATCCTCATTCCATCTTTCCATATTGCCTACACACTCAAAAACACACACACACATCACTATACATATATACGGCCGAGAGAGTAGAGCGAGATTCAGGATCGAGTGGATGCTAGTTCGTATAGATTCTTATTATACAAGCCTTATACAAGATCTAGAATTCGTAAACAAGTTAAACGAGATCCAAACGAACGCGACAAGGTATGTTTTAATCCTAAAGTTTACGTTTTTATAAACGTTTAGCCTTGAAACTTAGAACAAGAATAGATCTGGTATAGACGAAACGTAAAGTTGTAAACTTGATGCTAAAATGAAACTAATGAATCCAAAAACCAGTGCGGCTCGAGTGAATGAACCCTTAAACCTAGTATTGAACGTTTTAATCATAAAAGTCCAAACTTTATGCTTTTCCGGGCCAAGTTCTACCCGAAATAAACCATGGGATTGATTGCGGGTTTGGTTAATATCATATACAAATGTTGAAACGGAGATGTTTTTGGGTCGAAAATCAAACCCGTAGCTGCGGCTGGGCAACTTCGCCGGCTGACTAAGTTCGCTGGCTATAACTTTGCTTGTTGTTAAGTTCGTCTATCAACAAGTTCGCCAGCTGACCAAGTTCGCTGGAAATAAGTTCGCCAGTCAAGTTCGCCCATTTGTAAACTTCGCTGAACGCTAAGTTCGCCATTAGCTAAGTTCTCCCACTGATATGTTCGCTTAAGTTAAGTTCGCTTAACGTGTATGTTCGCTTACATTTATGTCCGCTCATACATAATAGGTAACAAATCAGACTTAATTCGTTATGAAGAATGAGTGAGCGAATTAGAAAATAAATTAAAATCCTAGTGAAAAATGTGTTAAGACAGTTAATGAAAATAAAATTTTTCCAAGCTGACCTGGCAGCTCGACCCCAGCCAGGGTCTCTGCCCCTTGGACCCTGCTAGGAGCTGCCGCCCCTAGAACCCCGCTGCTAGGGGCGCTGCCCCCGGACCCCCGTTCGTTATGGGTTATAATTGAACTAGAAACAAATTGTAGATAGCGATAGATGATTGATACGTGTAATTGTTATACAGTTAGCCGTGCCCCAGCTCAAGAAAGGAATAACAATTAACGGTGAACGTAACCGTGTTCAGGTGAGTTTCTAGCCCCATTTCCTTGTTATGTTTTCGGGGCTGTGTGCATACTCGATGTGAATGTTAATACACTTACCTTAAATGGTAAATGTATGTCTTATTGACGATTGTGATAGTTATGTATGTATGCTTGACAGTACGTGAACAACCTTCGGGTATTGCACGTATTGTTAAGGTAAGTATAGTATGGTATGTATGAAATGTGTACGTGAATAAGGGATTATGTACGATTATGTTGTGTATGGTATTGATTGTACGGATATGATAAAGTAAGGTAGAGTTAAAGGGTTGCATACCCTAATAATATATGCGAAGGATAAAGGGTTGCATACCCTAAAAATATATGCGAAGGATAAAGGGTTGCATACCCTAATAATATATGCGAAGGATAAAGGGTTGCATACCCTAATAACATATGCGAAGGTTAAAGGGTTGCATACCCTAATAATATATGCGAAGGTTAAAGGGCTGCATACCCTAATAATATATGCGAAGGTTATAGGGCGTAATGCTCTTCAAAACGTAAGGTAAGTATATGAAAGAAAGTGCGAAGGTAAGTAAGTATATTATAAACGAAAGTATGAAAGTACGTAGTTAGGAATGTATTGTATGTTATGTGATTAACTAGAACTCACTCAGCATAGCTGACTTTTAGTATGCACGCAGGTGAGTAGAATGAGGCAGCTCGCTTGAGGGGACACGTGGCATTGAATAAGAGGCTGGCATCAGAAGGCTCAAGACGTGTTATGTTTTAATTATTTAGTTTTTGAAAGACAAGTTGTTTGTTTAAGACAAGTTTTGGATGGTTCTGAAATGTTTTATGAAAGTTTTTATGTTCAGCGAATGTTTTTATTAACTCTGATGATTAGAACTATGTTGATGATTAAATCCAACACCAAAAGTAGGGCACCGGTAACGGGGCCTTACAATTCAGATGAAAAATGTAAGGCCCCTTTACCGGTGCCTCACATTTGGACGTTGGATTTACTCATCAACATAGTTCTACTAATCAGAGTTAATAAAAACATTCGCGGAATATAAAAATTTTCATAAAACAATTCATAACAAACCATAACTTGTCTTAAAAAAACATCTCGTCTTTCAAAGTAAACAAAACATTAAACTTAAACTTCTTGGGGTCTTCCGATGCCAGCCTCTTATTCAATGCTACGTGTTCCCCTCAAGCGAGCTGCTTCATCTTACTCACCTGCGTGCATACTAAAAGTCAGCTACGCTGAGTGAGTTCTAGTTAATCATACAACATACATTCGGTTTACATACTTGCACACATGCCCGAAGGGGTGTACATTATTCATACTTACCTTTCATACATAACTATCCATCCTATTTAAAGAGCCTCCCGCCCTATAACCTCACAGATATTATAAGGGTCTGGTCCCTAACATCACAGATATTATAAAGGGTCTGGTCCCCAACATCACAGATATTATTAGTGTTTGGTCCCTATCATCATAGATATTATTAGGGTCTGGTCCCTACCATCACAGATATTATTAGGGTCTGGTCCCTTACTTCTTCTTCTTCGTACGTACTATCTTCACCTACCCGTGATATACATATACTTCCTTTTATCATTCATACATACTCATATGATATACATATATCTATCATACACATTCAACTATCATATACATATCTCCCTTGTCAATACGTGTAATATCCGAAGATCGTTCACGTGCCGACAAGCTTTCATTCACATTCAAAATATACATACATAAATAACATAATGGCATACACTTACCATTTAAGGTAAGTGTATTAACTATCACATCGAGTATGCACACAGCCCCGAAAACATAACAAGGAAATGGGGCTAGAAACTCACCTGAATGCGATTACGTTCACCGTTTATAGTTATTCTTTTCTTGAGCTGTGCACGACTAACTGTATAAAAATTACACGTTTCAATTAACTATTACTACTCGTATCGTATTTCTATCTTATATAACCCACAACGAACGGGGGTACGGGGGCAGCGCCCCTGGCAACGGGTGTCTAGGGGCGGCAGCCCCTAGCGGGGTCCAAGGGGTAGAGCCCCTGGCTGGGGTTAAGCTAAGTCTAAGATAATGGCCAGTTTGCTTTATATTAGCATTTTAAGTTATTTTCTATTAACATTTTAAGTTATTTTCTAATTTGGGCTTATTTGCTAAGTCTAAGATAATGGGCCAGTTTGCTTTATATTAGATATGGGCTTTACATTTGTGGACTTAGTTAAATCAGGCCCAACTGTCCACTATTGCATCTAGGCCCAACATAACTGGATGGCCGAGAACTCAAGGCAGAGAACCTTGATTTGACCGAAAACCTATTCTGGCCGAGAACCTTGGTTTGACCGAGAACCCATCACCTTGACCGAAAACCCATTTTGACCGAGAACCTTTGTTCCTGACTGAGATCCCTCATGGCCGAGAACCCTCAGGGCCGAGAACTTGGTCACCGAGAACCCCTTGCCATAAGCTTTCAACTTGGTTTGAGGTCCCTCGTTAGCTCCAGTAGCTGTTGGTGGTTTTTATCACCGATTTTGATAATATTTCCACACTGTTGGTATATTTTCCACCCACTAACCCTCCAATAACAAGATCCATCCCGTTTTATTCATAAAGCTTAAACCTTTATTGTATTAAAACGTTTTAAGCTAGGTCTAGGGCTCATATATGAGTCGTACATAACCATATGTCTATTGAGTTCATTTTAATCATCAAGTTTTGCATTTTTATGAAGCATCTAGATCCGATCTACTCTAGCGTCAAGTTTCATAGCAAACCGTTCACAAAAAACGTAACCTTTAACGTAAGAACATACCTTTTTGGTGTTTCTAGGTTACGACTAGCTTTGATTATGAACCTTGATCTTGTATTTAGCTTTTATCCCAAAGATCTACCAATGAAAGGTTTGATTTTGATCTCGGTTTCTTATTCTTGCTTGCAGCCGAAATAGAAGGGTTTGTGTGTGTGTTTTAAGGTGTAAAACGGATAAGATGGATGGAAATGGAAAGATTTAGGGTTTAAGGGGGTATTTATACTCCCTTAAGCCCATGGACCTAAGACCCATCTTTCCTTTTTAGTCCATGATTAATTCCATTTAATTAGCCTACTTATCTTCCCCTTTTACCATTTTACTATTTATTTATTAACTCAAGTAAACTTTTCCGTCATAAGAGTCAATATACAATATTATTATTCGAAATTTTGGGATGTTACAAAAAAGTCCTTTATTTATGAAGACGAGGAAGTTGAGATTGAGGACATGACTGCTGATGAATACCCTGACTTATTTCAACACACTAATGTTGATCAGGGTGCTCCAATATTTAATGAAGAAAAAATTAAAGCAGCCGAGGATCATCTGGAAAAGGTCAAAGGGAAAAAGTGCAGTTGATACAAGATTTGATTCGATTCGTGATCCATCAATTGCCGATATTCAGAGATGGTTTGCTAGTTGGGGCAAATAAAGATCGTAAGATTATTGATGCATACCGGTATGTGGATAAAGAGCAGAAAGTTGAAGCTGTCGCTCGTGCTCAAGCAAATCAGATGACATCCTTTAAGGTCGTATTTATAGTGTGAGGTGACATTATTTCATGGCTTTATGATTCAGATTTAAAGGTCTGTATTATTAAATGGGAGAACGACATTCAGTATTATGAAAAGATTACTGACGTTCTTTCATTACCACGTTGGGACGTTCGAACCCTCGCGTGTCGACCTTTTATGAACCGTGGGGGAAATCTACATGTAGATTGGTTTCATCAACATCTGTTGTTCGGGGTCTATCATGGGTTAAAATTTTTCAAGCCACAGATTCCGATTCGAAAGCGCATCGATGAGATAGATCCAAGAACAGGTTGGAGGAAACTGGTGCTTAAGGTAAAGCCTCCAAAGATAGTGAAGCGTGTACCGGTCAAGACGCTGAATCAACATATGTATTTATCTTTTAACCGCTGGTATTATGACAATAGAACTGGCGAGGCCGTTATTGTGTTGGGTAAGAGCTTAAAGACCGAGCTGATAAAGATCATTGATCCGATGTGGCTTGTGAACTTGACAGAGACCGACAATGACGTGCTGTTCAAGAACAAAATATTAATAGAGCGTCATGAAGACTATGACCGAGCAATGCAATTTCAACGTGTTGTTCGCGTATGTCATGAGCATGGTATTCACAGTTGCAGAGATTGGCAGACCAAATGCTTCAAGTAATTCAAAGACAAAGAGCTCAAGACGAGGGGATGTCTGTTAGTACACGGTTTTGCGTCTTGAGTCTTTGTAATTAACGTTTTGTATTTATCGTTTATTTTAATGTAATATTTATTATTATATTATGCTAGTTCGTTAAGAATGATCTAGTTCGTTAAGGATGTTTAACGAACTAGATGCTAAGTTAATTTCCCTCCTGATTTGTTAAGGATGTTTAACGAATCAGGGGGTAGGTCGATAAGGTTTATTATTATAGTAATGTAACGAAGCAGGAATCTAGTTCATTACAGAATGTGTAATGCACTAGACCTATCTTCTATATATAGAGGTGTTATCCTCTGTTTAATTCAAGTTTTGATTTAACATATTGAACCTCTACCGATTTGTTCTCTCTATCAATTCTTCACATACTTAATCTATTACATAATATATACACCTTATACTAATATATACATAACATATAATCGATAAGAGTAATTATGAACTAGATCCGTTAATCGTTTATTAGATCTTAGATCTAAGATCTTTAGACGTTCAAACAACTTGTAACAGATGTGGCATCAGTCATGTACCATCAGAGTGCCCTAATCGTGACCCGACTACTATGAGGAACAAACAACCATCAGCCAAGCCAACTATGCTGATTATCGGTCTCAGGCATCCACTTTTAGGCTTCCAGACACAGGTTCCTCTAATCATGATGCACCGGATACAAATGGCTTTGATTATTCTGAGCCTTATCACAGTGAGGATAATCTACATGTTGGTAATGGTAAGGGATTACCCATTCTTCATATCGGTTCCACACGTTTTTATTCACCAAATAAAATTTTTTCCCTTACTAATATTCTTCACGTTCCTGAAATTAAACGCAAACTCCTTTCCGTTCAAAAACTTTTGTCATGATAATAATGTATTTTTTGAATTTCACTCTACTTTTTTTGTTGTGAAGGACAAGCTTACACAGGCTACCCTCCTCACGGGTCCAATTAATGATGGGCTCTACTCTTTCAGTCTTCCTCAAGTTCAACTAGTTCGCAAAGTTGCTTTTTCTTCCACACGTGCATCTTCCAACTTATGGCATCAAAGACTTGGATATCCTCATCCACAACTTTTTAAGTCTATGCTTTCAAAATATTGTTTACCGCTTCATAATAATAATAATTCATTTTCATTTTGTAATTCTTGTTTGGTTAGGAAATCCACCAAACTTTCTTTACCATCTTTTGGTTATAAAAGCACTCATATTTTGGATTTAATTATATGTGATGTGTGGGGCATTGCCCCTGTTGCTTCTTTTGATGGTCATAAGTATTTTCTATTGTATGTTGATCACTTTTGTAGGTTTATGTGGATTTTTCCTTTGAAACTTAAATCAGATGTGTCTAGCGTTTTTAAACAATTTATTGTTATGGTTGAACGACAGTTTCAAACCAAGTTGAAATGTGCAAATCGATTGGGGTGGCGAATTCAAAAATCTTTCTCCTTTCTTTTCCTCTCTCGGTTTCATTCATCGCATGTCTTGTCCTCACACGAGTGAACAAAATGGTCTTGTTGAAAGACGACATCAGCACGTTGTCGAAGCTGGCCTTACCTTACTTGCTCAATCAAATGTTCCTCATAGGTTCTGGAATTTTGCATTTAACACTGCAGTTTATTTGATCAATCGTATGCCATCGCGTACAAATTCTAGAATATCTCCATTTGAGCAAGTTTTTAACCATAAACCTGATTTATCCGTTCTAAGAGTATTTGGGTGTCAATGTTATCCTCATCTTCGTCCATACAATAAACACAAAATGGATTTTCGATCTACACCCTGTGTGTTTTTCGGGTATAGCACGTCCCGCCATGGTTACCGGTGCATTGACAGCACCTCTGATCGTATCTACATTGCTAGACATATTCATTTTAATGAACACTCCTTTCTATTTCAAAAACCACCATGCTCTCCCTATGTCTCGTCCTACCCAAGTGTCTCCCCTACACAACCCGAAACAACCCCTACACATCCCGAAACAGCCCCTACACAGCCCGAAACAACACCTACACAGCCCGAAACCACCCATACACATCCCGCTCCAGCTCCTACACAATCCACGCTGCCACCACCAACTCGTTCTCGCCCAGCTAATCTAAGACCCAATCCTAAACAAACATCCAAATTTGATCCAACTTCTTACCATACCTCTACTGGCAATCTCGAACCATCTTCTTTTGCCATTGCCAACAAAGACCCTCATTGGCGTCAGGCCATGACAGAAGATTACAATGCGCTTATGTGAAATGGAACTTGGTCATTAGTTCCACATGAACCCAATGCAAATATTGTTGATTGTAAATGGGTTTACAAATTAAAGCGTGACCAAACTGTGGCTATTAAATGCTACAAAGCACGCCTTGTAGCCAAGGAATTCAATCAGAAACCTGGCATCGACTATCATGAGACATTTAGTCCTGTGGTAAAATAAACTATTATACGGGTTGTTCTATCCCTTACGGTCACTAAACATTGGCCTCTTGGACAGTAGGATTTCCAGAACGCGTTTTTACATGGGGATATTAAAGAAACAGTTTATCTTAAGCAGCCTCCCATTTTTATTGATCTACACAAACCGGATCATGTTTGTCTGCTTCATAAATCCTTGTACGGCCTTAAGCAGGCCCCTAGGGTGTGGTTTCATTGGCTGTCTACGGCTCTTTATAGCCTTGGTTTTATAGGGTGTTAGTGCACGGTTTTGTTGTCTCGAGTCTTTGTAATTTATCGTACGTAATTTATTATTATTATTATTATTATTATTATTATTATTGTAATGAAAAGGGTATTTACGTAAAACCCATTAGTTCGTTATGTATCAGCTAATGCATTAAGGATGTTTAACGAATTAGCCAGTTCGTTAAATGTAAAGTCCATTCGTTAAGGATGTTTAACAAATGGACTGTAATTCGTTATGTATGTTCCCATTCGTCATGGAATGTGGACGAATTGGGGTACAACGAATCAGTTGATTCGTTATGCTTTCCTTATCTATTTTGTAAGTTAACGAATTAGGAGCCAATTCGTTATGGGTTGTGTAACGAATTGGTCTCCATTGTCTATTTATAGGATGTTCATACCCTTATAATTTAAGTTTTAAGTTTTAATTATCTAGAACCTCTTTCCACACTCTCACTCACTCAATTCTTCATTAAAGTATTACTAATATACATATTACAATTACTAATATATATATATAACTAATTATAAGTATATTATAAACTAGATCGTAAGGTATAGATCTAATCCGATATTCAATACTGATCAGATATGTACGAATATTACGTATTTACAAGTGGTATCAGAGCGTATCGGTGTTAGATTGCTCTTGGTTAAGTGTTATTGGATCAGTAATTGAAGTTTATTTGATTACTTCTCGGTTGTATTAAGTTTTCATTAAATTTGATTGAATTAACAGTTAATACTGTTGATTATGGATTGAGTTTGGTTCAGATTGTGTTTGGTAAGGTTCGAAGAACGTGTGTGTGAAATTGGATTGGGAATTGAGGTTGATTGGATTGAGTTTAAACTGGATCTGTAAGTGTACGGAACAGGGGAATGAATTTTGGTAATTAAGGTTTGGTTGATCGATTAACGGATACGGGATAGGTATATTTGGGTTCGCGAGTGGTTTACGAGTAGTTTGAGCTGCGATTTGGACAAATTGGTAGTGTATTGAGATAGTATTACGGATTTTGGTTTGGGTTTTTAGCTGATCTTGAATATGGGAATTTTCAGATTTTTGGAATTTATCTTGAAGATTTGAAGATCTGGTTGAAGATTTGAATATGATGTTAATTCGTTATAGTCAATTCTTTAACCACGTGTCTGATTCGTTATTATTTCTTAACTGAGTCGTGCCAGATTCGTGCGACGTGGCGAGTTTGTTACAACTGACTAACAACCTTGTTCGTTAGCAACTGTAGTTGATTCGTGCTTCCTTATTCGTTACACTTTCATCACTGATTCGTTATCAATTCGTCTATTGATTCATTCAGTGATTCGTTACTCATTCGTTCTTGATTCGTCATCTTAATTCGTCAACGATTCGTCATTGAGTCGTTATACTGATTTGTCAGTAATTCGTTGGTGACGTGTCTTTGATTCATTACTGATTCGTTACATTTAATTCGTTCTTGATTCGGCAAGATACTGTTCCTGATTCGCCAAGATATTGCTCCTGATTTGTTGTCCAGACATTACTTGATTTGTTAAGTTATTGTTTCCAAATCATCATCCATACATCACTTAGTTCGTCAAAATTACTGTTCCTGATTCATTACAGAATTTTCACATTTAACCCTCAAGTTTAAATTGTTTTTAAATTTGAAATTCTTAATTACAATGGCTGGTTTTTATGCGTTGGCATCTCAGAACGTACTTATGCAACAAATGTTACACCTCGATGCTGAAATTGGATCTCATTCAAAATGCCCACGACTAATGAAATTTAGTGATTTTGATAAGTGGGAACCACGTTTTTGTGCACATCTTGGTTCTGTTAATCATGACTGTTCACATTATCTTGATGAAGTTTATACAGTTCCGATGCTTGGTAGTGAAACAACGGGTTTTACTCCAAAAGCCTTTTCTCAATACTCGAAAGAGGAAAAGAAAGCGTTAGAGATTGAAACCAAAGCCTATTCAACTTTAACTATGGCGTAACCTGATAATATATTTCATCAAGTAGGAAGTATTAAGATATGTGCTTCATTATTTCAACACATTAAAATGAGAAGCATGGGAAACACAGAAGAAAGCAAGAAAGTGATGTTGAAGTTTCAATTTTGAAACTTTAACTTACTCAAATGTGAGACTGTTGAAGAGATGCTTACTCGTTTCAATCACTTGATTGCTGAAATGAACAAGCTAAAAATGGAACCTTCTGAATCTGACTAGATTGATACGGTTAAGAATGCTTTACTGGGTTCATATTCAACATTCTTGATGGTGCTGAAAGAAAATAATTATTTTAAAAATTAAGATTTAACAGCTTCATAATATATGCAAAAAGTGGAAGCAAGAGAATATGATCTGAAGTGTCAGAAATCGTCGAAAGAAACTCAAGATCCTACTCTTTATGGAGGTTGTATGCCATTAAGTAGCACTGCATCTCCGATTACTGCATTTCTTACTCAAAACACAAAAGAGGAAACGTCTACTTACAGTGATCCAAGTGTTTGTGATATACGTCTATTTATACATCTCGAATCCCTTGTAAAGTTATGTTTATTTAATGTTTTGAGTTTGGTTTTAGTTCATGTTTCGTTTATTTTTTATTAATTTAATTTTGAGTCAAGTATTATATGTTTATTTTGTTTTATATCATTTGGTGTCTTGCATGTTAAACTTAATTCTTTCTATCTTTTCATGCGAAGTTTATGCTCGTTTTGCTCATCATTGGTTACATGATTACTTCACTTACGAGTTTTGATTTATTTTCATATAGATGGTGGTTTGAAAGTCAAGGAAAATAAGGGCTAGAAGGTTCTAAGAATTACTTGGAGTTCAAGGAAGAAGATTAATCAAGATTTTCCAAGATAAAATAATAAAACAAAAAAATCTAAAAATTCCCATCAGAAGGGCGCCGCCGCACGTGAAGCCAGAGGCAGTATGCGGTCGTGGGGCGCCTAGGCCTCCCTCGTCAGCTCGTTTTGCAAGTCCAAGCCCATTCTCGTTTATATAAACATCTCTTGTTAAGCCTAGCCGATTCTGAGCACTATTGCAGCCGATTTTGAGAAGGTTTTCAAGGTTTTCAAGTTGTTTTGAAGCTAGGAATCACTAAGAGATCAAGGAGCTTCCATTTAATCGATCAAGAAAGGAGTCTTACGGGTTTTATCGCTCTACTTTCTTTGTTATTGTTATTTATCATGAATCTCTTTTGTTTTCCTTGTTTGGGATTGTTTTTAATAATGATTCTAGGCTAGACTTCATGTCTACCTAGGTTTGATGAACATGTTTAAGACTTGATTCTTGCTTTGGAAAATTATTTGATTATGGATTTCGTTATATTAATAGTAAAGACTTGATTTTTCTTTCATGATGCGTATAAGTGTTTATTATTTTGGTTGATTATTAACTATTGCTTCACATGGATTTTGTTTTCTATTGATTGTGTTCTTTAGATCTTAGGGTTCATGTTTAATCTTTACTTGGTGTTTTGATTATTATGGTTGAATAGGCCTATTAGATCATAGAAGCTTTTTGATAGTTAATTAGGATTTTGAATGCTTTTCTAAATTCCAATAGCTGTAAGGTGAGGAGTTGTTCATGTGTCTTGGTCAATTGCATGCTAGGATAGTAATGACAATATTCTTGCTTATTGTGTTGATCCTTGTTCTTGATGTCATGTTAAGTTTATCAAGTTATCTAGAGTTTTGTGTTTCGTAAGATTGCTTGCTTTAGATACTATTAATTAACCCTTTTTGATAACCGTAAGGAAATCAATAATACTGATTGCTTAATAATCTAATAATTGGTCTTTGGGATTTCGTTTGATTCAGTCAAGGGTCCTTTAGGGTTTGTTAGATGAATACGTTTAGAAATCAGTTTCCATAATCATGTTATTTGTCCATTGCTTGATGATTGTTGATATATGGGATTCTTACCTAGGTAGATTCCTTCTCTGATTGGTTTCGATCTTGTGTTTAGTTGCTTGTTTCTCGTTTACTTGTTTATTTACTTTCTTAGTTTAATAGTAGTTTAAAATCCCCCTTAAAAACATTAATAATAAATAGTCGTGTCGTAAGTCGAGTCTAATTAGTTAATTTACGTAATTTATAGAGTCCCGTGGGTTCGATATCCCGGACTTACTTAGCTTTAGTATAATTGACCGGTTCACTTGCCGATGTTTTGCTTAGTTGAGTCTTAAGTCTAGTTTTTATTACTTGTTTAATTTAGTTAATATTTATTGACTGTTTTTAGCACATCAGTTTGCTTCATGACATCTGGGGGACCTGATAATTCTAGATGTTCTGGAGGATCTGGTCATGCTAATAGTTTCACTGCACCACCGAATGTTAACATGAAAGACGCTGAACAAAATTTTGCCTTTTTTTGTGCTTTCATGACTTCATATGAAAACTTTATTGGTAGCAAGATTGCTACGAGTGAGCTAACTGTTGAAGACTATGATCAAATTGATCCAGATGATTTGGAACTTATGGATATTAAGTGGAACATGGCAATGAGTGTAAGAAAAGTGAAGAAATTTATGCAAAGAACAAGTAAAGATCTACCAACTTTAAACAAAAGAATTGGTTTTGACAAGCTGAAAGTCAAGTGCTACAATTGTCAAGAATTTGATCATTTCGCCAAAGAATGTGACAAACCGAAAAAGGAGTATAATGGGCCTCGAAGTCAAGACAGAAAGTCAACAAAGAAGAATAATGATTCTTCTGGAAAACCATCTGGAGGAAGTTCTTCTAAGCCTGCTAGATCACAAGCTCTTCTCGCTGTTGAAGGAACTGATTGGACTCAAAGACTGCTGTGTAATGATGCTCAAGCTAATCTCGCTATGCTCAAGTCAACTGAAAGTTTTCAAGATACTAGTGGGAATGAATTGTCTTCTGACAATGACTCAGAATCGGATTTAGATGATTCTTGCAATATGCGACCAACTTCTTTTGCATGCATGGCTAAGATTGATGAGGTTAGTCCTTCTTCTATTAAATTAGCTTCAAATGTGTCCTGTGATGTTTGTGAAAGTATTAAGCCTAGGTTAGAATCGCTAAAAGAGCATAATGACCTATTGGTAAAAGAAATTGCTTCAATTAAGGATACATATAGACAATCACTAGAATCACAAATGAGATATAGGGAGAAAATAGAAGCATTGTCTGTTAGTAACAATGACTTGAAAGCTAAATTGTCTGTTAAAATGACAATTAATGATCAACAATTTCAAGAGATTTTGAAACATCGAACTAAGATAACAAACTTGAGAATGAGGTTTTTGATTTGAAAAGTAAGTTGGGCAAGTTTCGAAATTCTTCATTTTTGCTAAATGAAATTATTGAAGTGTCTAGTAAGCAAAAAGATTCAAAAATTGTGTAGGTTTTGTTGAAGTACCACCACCATTTAACAATTATTATACTACAAATCCTTTTGCGGGAAAATAGGAAGTTGTGATTAATGAAACAGCTGTTGAGACAAAACCCAAAGCAGTTAAAAATGACAATGTGAATGCCCAATCTTCACTTCAAAAACCTCATATTCAAAGTAAAAAAATCTTTGTTGAAAACTTTGAGAAAGTAATTATTGAGGATGTATTTGAACCCGAAGTAGTACACAATAACCATGACATTCCACGTTCAAATCACATTTTATGTGAACCTCATGAATTTGAGGAGGCTGTGTATGGTTCAAATGCAACTCAAGTGAAAAAGGAGAAACCGGTTAAGGTTACATCTAAGAAATCAGAATAACCAAAGATTTTCTGATGAGGATTTGATGCGTTTTGTTAATCCTACTGCTTCTAAACCTTCAACTGGCCGTGTGTTTAAGCTAAAAGGGATCAGCAAGGTGTTCACTGAGAAAGACATTCCGCTTAGTTTAATCAAGCCTGAATTGATTGAAAGTGTCTTTCAGAATGAAACTTCCAAGATTCAAGATCTTGAACAAGAATTTGTGAATTCCAAGACATTAAATGTAGTAGACCCTTTAATAAAAGCAAAACAATTGTTAAATTCTGCTAAAAAGGTTAAATTTGTTAAATCACATGGAACTGACACTCTATAAAGTTTTTCAAATTGTTCAAACCTTGATTTCTACATGAATAAGAATTCTGTGACATTTGATGACTTGGACAAGGGTCCTATTGTTGGTGTGTTTCATCCTTCTGTTGCACAAGTTTCTCCTACACTGCATTGTGAACGTGTTGATATGAGAACTTGTTTTCTCTGTGGTGAACAAGGTCACGTAGTCAGAAACTGTGGACTAAAGAAGTCTCAAAATCTTCATCCATTTATCAAGGAATATTCCAAACCCGTTCCCGTGATTAAGGAGATTTTGAAAAGACCACTGTCTTTTGATGATGAAACTCATGTTATGTTTTCTGATGTGAATCCTCGCAAGGTGATTCATGTTAATGAAAAATCAGTTAATTTAAAGCTCAAATTTGTCCCCACTGAACCTATTTGCAAAAACGTGAAAAACAAATGTCGTTCAAGCTGCCTATTTAAGACAAAAGTCTAAAAGGCCTGCGACTTACTCACAAGCTTCTGAACAACGTTTGAATTCTGTTAAGATTGATTAAACTTTTGAAACTCAAAAGGTGCCCAAGACTGAGGCCTGGGCTGCCTTTTTGAACTGATAACTTTATTTGTGTGTGTAGGGCTCATCCAAGACTGTGTCTGGTGAAAACTGGATCATGGACAGTGGATGCTCTCATCATAGTACCGGCAATATCAACCTCTTAACAAATGTAAAAAATATTCAAGGGGGTATGTTGCGTTTGCGGATAATTCGAGAGGTATGATCATAAAAGAAGGTGATGTATCAAATGAGCGTATCACTTTTGAGAAGGGTAATTATTATGACAAAGTGGATCACAATTTTTTGAGTGTGTCACAAATTTGTGATAAGAAGTACACAACCGTATTTAATGATAAGGAGTGCATAATACTGAAACCAGGATACGTCATTCCTGAGGATATGGTAGTTATGCGATCTCCTCGATCAAATGATATTTACGTGTTGAACATGACTTCTAAGGTGTCTAATTCTGTCGAAACGTGTTTTATTTCTAAAGCAACAGAAAAAGACTCTGTTCTATGGCACAGAAGAATGGATCATATTCATGTCAGGAAGATGAATTATTTAATGGCAATGACTTGGTTGATGGTGTTTCCTTGAAAAATATCAAGTTAACTGACCACTGTGTTGCTTGTAAAAAGGGAAAACAGAAGAAGTTACACCCATCTAAGTTAATCAATACCATTGATACTTCATTGAAAAGACTTCATATGGATTTGTTCGGTCCTGTAAATCGTGTGAGTATTGCTGGTGATTGGTATTGTTTAGTTGTAATGGATGACTATTCAAGATATTCTTGGGTGTTATTTATGAGTTCAAAATATCAAACACCCATTCTGGTTCAATATTTAATTACTGATCGAATCACTGTATAAACTGAAAGTGACTGTATCCGAAGTGATAATGATACGGAGTTTAAGAACAATGTATTGGATTTCTTTTGCATACAGAAAGGAATTCATCAAGAATACAGTGCTCCTTATGTACCGCAACAGAATGGTGTGGCAGAAAGAAAGAATAGAACACTGATTGAAGCGGCACGAACAATGCTTGCAGATTCTAAGCTTCCTGTCCAATTCTGGAATGAGGCTGTGAATACTGCTTGCTATACGCTTAATCGTGTTTTGACTGTAAAGAAGCTTCAAAAGACTAGTTATGAACTTCTGAACAAGAGAAAGCATAATTTAAAGTACTTGGAACCATTCGGGTATCCTAGTACGATGTTGAAGAAAGATGCGAGAAAACTTAAAGAAAAAGCAACTGAAGGTTATTTCTTAGGTTACGCACACCTACGAAACGTGTATTTAACTTTACTTCGGGATGTGTAGAGGAGTGGTACCATGTTGATTGTCAAAAATATACAACACCTCCCCAAGGTAAAGGACCTGACTGGATGTTCAATTATGAGAGTTTATTTGATTCATTCACTCAAATAGTCGATCAACCAGATGAAGATTTGGTTCGCGCTTATTTTGAGGATCAACTCTTACCTCCACGATCTTCTGGTTCTAATTATCAGGATGCTTCACAAGATGATCTTCCTGATGTTTCTGATGTGATTTCTATCTCATCTGATGATAGTCATTTTGTTGATTCTTCCTCCGCTCCATTCCCTGAAACACATGAGATTGGTGAATCGTCTCATAATGCTAAGGAAAATCTAACTAATTTATCTGACAATGTTGTTGTGTCTAAGAATCCAACTCTTTGGATTCATTCTTATCATCCACTGGACAACATCATTGGTGAGCTTGATGTAGGTGTGCAAACACGTCAACAAGTTGCTACTTCTAATGATTCTAATATATTGTGGGCGTATGCCGATATGCATTCCTCGGGAATCATGAATCTCGCAAAACACACTTGCTTCCTATCTCAAGTAGAATCGACAAATGTTCATATGGCTCTTGCTGATCCATCTTGGGTAGAAGCGACGCAAGAAGAGTTGCAACAGTTTAATTGATTGGGTGTTTGGGATCTCACTGATAAACCAGTTAGAGTTAAGAAACCAATTCCAACAAAGTGGGTATTTAAGTGAAAGAAAGACGATTGTGGTGTGATCGTTAGAAACAAAGCAAGGTTGGTTGTTCAAGGTTTTCATTAGCAAGAAGGTATAGATTACACGGAAGTATATGCTCCAGTTGCTCGTTTGGAGGCTATACGAATATTTTTTGCCTATGTTGCATTCAAAAACATTAAGATTTATCAAATGGATATCAAAATCGCGTTTCTTAATGGGGAATTACATGAAGAAGTGTTTGTTTTGCAGCCTCCTAGTTTTGAAGATCCATATTATCCGGACCGTGTTTACCGATTAAAGAATGCCCTGTATGGTCTTCACCAAGCCCCGAGAGCTTGGTACGGCACACTTGTTGACCATCTTACCGATAATGGCTTCAAGCGAGGAATTGTGGATTGAACGTTATTTTACAAGAACGTTGGTGATGATCTGCTCCTTGTACAAATATATGTCGATGACATTATATTTGTTCAAAAAATGACAAGCTTTGTAAGGATTTTGAGAAGTCAATGCAGACGAAGTTTGAAATGAGCTCGATGGGGGAGATGAATTTCTTCTTAGGGTTGCAGGTTCATCAGTTTGATAAGGTAATCTTCATTCATCAGACGAAATACCTGAACGATGTCTTGAGCCGATTCAAGATAACTGTCGGAAAAATCCCTTCGACGCCTCTTCCCATGGGTCACAATTTGTCGCCAGACGAATTGGTGGATACCGTAGATCCTACTCTTTATCGAGCAATGATGGGTTCTTTAATGTATTTAACTGCTTCTCGTCCTGACATAATGTTTGCAGTTTGTTTGTGTGCTAGGTACCAATCAAGTCCCCGAGTGACTCACCTGGCGGCGGTTAAACGTATACTTCACTATCTGTGGGGTAATCCTGACATCGGGTTATGGTATCCCAAGGACGATAGCTTTGAACTCATTGCGTTTTCCGATTCTGATTATGGAGAATGCAAGATCAATTTCAAATCGACTACGGCTGGTTGACAATTTTTAGGAAGCCGACTTGTTTCCTGGTAGTGTAAGAAGCAGACGACGGTCTCTACTTCAACCGCTGAGTCAGAATACGTGGCAGCATCGAGTTGCTGTTTACAGGTTCTATGGATCCAACAACATCTGCGCGACTACGGTTTGAAGTTTCTTACTACTCCAATTTTAATTGATAACTCTGCTGCCATAAGTATCACCAAAAATCCCGTGCTACATTAAAAAAAAGCACATTGAGATTCGATATCATTTCATTCGCGATTGTTTTGAAAAGAAGTTAATTGATATTGAAAAAGTGCACACGGATTTTCAACGCGTTGACCTGTTTACCAAGGCATTTGACAAAACTCGTTTTAATTTTCTACTTGGTCAAAACAGTCTAAAAACACTTGCTGATGTCCTTAAACAAGGATAATTATCTTTATTTTCTTTTTGATTAATTTTCTTTCACTTATTTTTATGTTTTGGGTTTTGGAGGTGAAAATGAAAATTACAAAATTATTGTGCTTTTTGTTTGTATAGAGAAAATCCAAAAACATTAAAAATTTTGAAAACTACGAAAATATTGTGCTTTTTGTTCGTATAAAAAAATCTAAAAAGTCAAAAATATTGTGTTTTTAGGTATGTATAGAGAAAAACCGAAAAAATTTTTGCATACTTTGGCTTAAAATTATGCCATTTACTCATATTTGAAGGACACATACCTGTATATGTTTGGTTCTGATATTTACTTGTAAATGATTGGGATAGCCATCTACCGGAACATGGAAAGTAATTGGGGCGACTGTTGTGTGGTTTTATTTAATTCTCTCGTTGAAATTATGTCGGTTATTTAAGTATGTGGAACATGCTTGCATGTTTTGGTCCTGTTATCTACTTGTAGATTGAAAGGATAGCCATTAATCTATAGACTGAAAGTGACTGGGGTGATTGAATTTATCTTTATTTTTATTTTATTTTATGCTCTTCAAATTTGAGTTTTGAAGCAAAAAGAGAAAATGATAGTACATTGATCATCTGGTCCCATATCTAGAAAGAAATAAGCTTAAAAGGCTGAGTGCTTAATTGCATTGGTGCATTGATAGATCTTAAACAAGCTGTTAGGGTAAAATATGTGTTATAAACATAAAGAAATGCCAAATTGAAATAAGTGTTAGTCTCTACCAAAAATCTCGGTAATGATGGCAGAAATGTAATAGTCTATCATACTCAAGCCTTATATTTTTCTGATCACCAAAAATGATAATAAAGCAAATAACAAGCATTAGGGTTCTGGACACTGTGAGTCTTTATGCGGCTTAATCATCTGGGTATTCATAAGCATGAATATTTCAAAAGCTTTTAGAGCAAACCCAAAGTCAATAAACTTGATCACTGCTGTACATCGTACAAATTAAACTACTGACTTGATCAAAATCCGTTGTTAGTCATACATTTGTTCCTCCCTTGCGTGCGTCTCAATACCCATAAGAAATGGACCCCAGGGGATACAATGTATGTAAGCCTACAAATGGACTCGTGCATACTCACTCACAGTCAAAGAATCTTGATGCATTGCTCAAATTTCTATAAATTTAGAATTTTGATCGACAATATAATGGTTTAAGTCAAGTTGGGGTGATACGGTAAAAATCAAATTAAGCTTAAACTGAGATTAGAGGCTGATAGTTTATGATATTCTGTGCTCTAATTGAACATTTAATCATATCACAAAAATGCTTGAAAGTTTGTTATAAGATTTAAGTGGACAACAATATCATTAACCGACTTAACGCCGGTCATAATAACGCTGAAATATAAAACTGCGATGAAAGGCAATTTGGTCAATATGATTCTCTACTTAAACTCACAAAAACATGTACTGTTTTCGTAAAAACACTCAAAATTACAAAAATATTTGTTTTGTTTGATTTTCTGGTTTAATTGTAAATATTTGAAAACAATATGAAAAATACCAAAAAGATTTTATTATTTTTACATATTATTTAATTCTTTTTAAGTTATTTTTTTTTAAATTATGTGTCTTTGAGCATAAACACGTTAAGGTATTACATCTTACCATGTCGGGTAAGGATCGTAAGGTAAAAGATCATCGGAGCGCGGGTTTCGTTGATTTATTTATTCATTTAATTATTTTATTTAATTATTTAATTATTTAATTCTTTGTAAATTAAATTGAAAAAGGTTTTATCTTCTAAGTTAATTCGTTATTTGTCAGGATAACGAATGAGCGTCATGTTTTGTAATGAATTACTCTAATTCATATATTTAATTCGCTTCCGTCACTCTATAACGAATGACCTCATTCTTCATTTGACATATAACGAGTACATCTTGTTCGTTATTAATTTGTGATGAGTTTTAACGAATCACTCATTCGTCACAGTGTTTAACAAATGAGATAACGAATTAGCTAATTCGTTAATTTTGAATTAACGAATCAGCCGATTCATTCTCTTGGAAAATATGCCAATTCGTCCTATATATTGAACAATCGTGAACGAATCAGGTCATTCGTATTCATCTACTGTTCTTCTTCCTAAAGTTACTTTGCCAAAATTTTCAAGAAACTTCCGACCTTCATTAAAACACGTTTTGAACATCATCTGAGACTCGTAAGGTATTGGGGATCAGAATGCAATCAAAACCGTCCAAAGTTATGATAGTTTAGAGGGTCAATTAACTGATTGTAGTATCGGTTTTTAAATTATTAACATAAACCTCAATAAACCTAAGTTAAACTCCGATTCGACCATAATGAGTACTAACCGATGATTATCGATGTGTTTCCGAGTCGTTTCGTAAGCTTTACAGATCATTACATCATTATACATGGTGTAATTGATTCTGAGTTCCAAGTTCATATTAATTTTGACTTGGACTCTAGAAAGTCAAATTCATTAATTATTGGTGTTGATTCGTTATTATTAACGAATGGACACTCATTCGTGTCCAATTCGTTATAGGGTCCAAAACCAACCAGTCTCTTTTTATTTTCTCTGCTCAGGGAATAATCTTATACATGTTGGTGTACGTAGATGATATCATCTTGAAAGGTAACAACCATGCAGCTATTGAGCAGGTTGTAAAACGTCTCAGTACCACTTTTGCGGTCCAAGACATGGGTCCTCTCACATATTTTTAGGGCATTGAAATTGTTCCCAAAGGTGCTGATATAATTCTTTCCTTGAAAAAATACATTCGGGAACTTCATGCCACCTCAGGGCTCTCTACGGCGAAGCCGGTGCCCTCTCCCACCACCACCACGTTACATCTTGGTGACAACCCTCTATTTAATAATCCGGTCTGGTATCGTCAAGTTGTGGGTGCCATTCAGTATGTTACTTTGTCTCGCCCAGATATCACTTTTGCAGTTAACAATGTTTGCCAGTACATGCATTCCCATACTGAGAATGATTGGGTTGTGGTAAAACGAATTCTTCATTACCTAAAGGGCACTGCTACCTATGGTCTTCTTCTCAAGCATGACTCTGGTTCTCTTTTACATGCTTACACTTATGCTAAGTCTCCCAACTTGCGGGCATTCTCTGATGCAGACTGGGCTGGTTTTCCGGATGACCGTCGATCCATGGGGGGATTTGCAATATACCTTGGATCGAATCTGGTGTCTTGGTGTGCTAGAAAAAAGAAAACTGTATCCTGAACATCCACGGAATCCGAATACAAAGCCTTGGTTGACACGGTTGCTGAGCTCACATGGCTTAAGACATTGTTGCTGTTGTTCCCACATTATGGTGTGATAATCATGGTGCTACCTATTTGTCAAGAAATCCATTCTTTCACACGCGAACAAAAAATGTTGAAGTTGACTTTCACTTTGTTTGTAAAAAGTTTGTTGAAAGGGAGCTCTCTGTTCAGTTTATTTGTACAGATGATCAAATCGCTGATGTATTCACCAAGCCGCTGCTGACACAATGATTTCTCTTATTACAGTCCAAGCTACGGGTCGTCTCCCGCCTTAGCTTGTGGGGGAATATTAGACAGTTAATGTATTAGTTTATATTAGAGAGTGCTAGATGTATTTATGTATTCTATATAAACACCTGTAATCTATCATTGGAATATACAATACAATTCATAAGTTCAATTAGCTTGAACAAGCTTGAGCATAAAAATATGTGTGATTAATAAACGAGCCCAAGCTTAACATTTTAGAAAATGACTAAAGTGCCCTTTCCTTTTTTATCTCCATAGTAAAACAACAAAAATACTCTTTACTGTTTTATAAACTTGAGCATTACAAATAGAGCTCGAAATGAGCCGGGCTCGAGAAAAACTAAGCTTTACAAATGACTAAAATGCTCTTTACTATACCAGTAAATAGCCTCCTTGTAGCCAAGCTTCCCATTTTCTCCGCCGAAGAGTATAAAGATCACCAGAAGAGGTTACAGAGATCGTATGCGCCAACCACATGCTACAAGTACTATAATCTCCTCTGATACCATATTGCCTCAACCCTAACAACAAGGCTCACTATCTTCATATGTAGCACCGCATGCTCCGCACAAACAACAACATTTTCACAATTATTTAGTTATACAACAACTTGCTTTGTAATTAACACTTCATTTCAATAATCACATTAAAACAAAATACTTGTGCTTCAACAATGACAGCTTAAAAAAAACAAAAATGTCCAACTTTTACCTGAAATGCTTCAATCATTTATGGAACAAGAGAGTCCTCAATTGTGCCTAAACCAAGTTGACCATTTTGGTTCCAGCCCCAACTACGTTAAAGTCAATGACAAGAAACAAAATCAAATTACCTCATTATGGGATTGGCATAATATAATAATATAATATGATACAAACCTGTACACCTCACTTTCCATTGTAACTACCAGAAAATGGCTGTCATATCCCCTGTAACACATTGTTTAGATGAGGAATAAAGATCAATAGAGTTTCCATGCCCTACCCTCCAAAAATTACCCAACACCAAAATTAATAAATAGGCTGAGTGTGCAGTGACAAATTTGCTAGTTTATATTGAAGAAATCCTAGTTAATCACATTTAATTAGGTATTTTTTGTGTTCAAATAAAATCTTTATAAACATAGTTTTATATTGAAGAAATCGTAGTTAACCCAATTTAATTTTCATTCCTCGTCAATTTCACACAATTTAACTCGCTAACTCAACCAATGTTTTGTTTCTGGTTTCCACAGCTTCTTGAACAAGGCCAACTAATGTTTTTAGTTCTATAGTGGTGCAAAAATAGTCTCTTGTCGATTCAAAACAATTTGCATGAGCTAGCAAGACATAATCAATCAAACCTTTTGTTTATTCAAAAACACTCCAGTCTTTCTTACTGTGAGAGCAGCTTCAAAAGATTTCTCAAACTCCATAGCATTCTCCAATAGTTATTTAAAATCATCCTTTGAGCTTAAAAAATTGTTATAAGGAAAATTTTGAAGCTGGAATTGGGTAGCTAATGTTAATTAAACTACCTACCTGTTCACAAAGAGGGGTGTTTACAACCCTATTTCTACAAAATTGATCAGCC
>NW_027492014.1:0-10000 GCF_021521415.1 Bidens hawaiensis | reverse complement strand
TACCATAAAAATGTAAGGCCCCAAACCGGTAGCCCTACTTTAGCGTCGGATTTACTCATAAACACAGTTCTTGCAATCAGAGTTAATTAAAACTTTCGCGGAAACGTTTACTTGAAGCATTCGTTACAAAACATTCAATCTCTTCTCTGATACTATAAAACAAATCATTATATTTAAAACATCTTTTCTTCCATCTTAAGATGCCAGCCGTTCAATCCATGCCATGTGCCATCCTCATGCTAGTTCTTTGGTCTGATCACCTGCGTGCATACTAAAAGTCAGCTACGCTGAGTGAGTTCTAGTTAATCAAGCAACTTATCATACAACCACTACATGCATCATATACGTATCCGCAGACACGTAGTCCACTATCTAACCTGCTTACCTTACCACTTAGCCTCTTATTTACACCTACCACCTTGCCACTTTGCCACTTTAATAACGTATAACGTTATGCCACTTTGCCACTTTAATAACGTATAACGTTATGCCACTTTGCCACTTTGCCGCTTTAATAACGTAGTCACGTATAGGCTTACCCTACCACGTACTATCGTCGTGCCACTAACACTCTTACTACACTCTTGCCACTTCTAACACGCTCTACCTCTACTTGTCTACAACATGCTTCATATCATTTACATAATAAGCAAGTCACATCATAGCATTCATACACACTAATAACCACTTGGCAATCACTATCCTTAGCGATGCGTGCAATATCCGAAGATCGTTCACGCACCAACAAGTATTATATAATAGCTACCTCGTATAACATCTATAGCATACACTTACCACTTAAGGTAAGTGTATTCACATTTCACATCGAGTATGCACACAGCCCCGAAAACATAACAAGGAAATGGGGCTAGAAACTCACCTGAACACGGTTACGTTCACCGTTAATCGTAATCCCTTTCTTCAGTTGTGCACGGCTGACTGTATAACAAGTATACATATCAATTAACTATCACTACTCATATCATCTTTCTAGTCTTAATTACTACCCACAACGAATGGGGGTCCGGGGGCAGCGCCCCTGGCAGCGGGGGTCTAGGGGCGGCAGCCCCTAGCAGGGTCCAAGGGGCAGAGCCCCTGGCTCTTAACACATTTTTCATTAGGTTTTTAATTTATTTTCTAATCGAACTTGACTTTAGGCAAAGTTAAACCTTAGGCGAACTTAGCTTTAGGCGAAGTTAAACCTTAGGCGAACTTAGCTTTAGGCGAAGTTGTCATCAGGCGAACTTAGCTTTAGGCGAAGTTGTCATCAGGCGAACTTAGCTTTAGGCGAAGTTCATCAGGCAAACTTAGCTTGCAGGCGAAGTTGTCGGCTGCAGCTACTGTTCGTTCTTAAATCCTTCGTTTCTTAACCAAATAACTCGATTTAGGTATCCACGGAATCGTCTGACCAGCGCCTACAAACCCCAACCATCAAATCGACCTAACATCGATGTTTGAAGGGTGCGATTTAGGCATATAGGTTACGGGTTCTTTTATCAATCGATTAACCCATCAAATCATAACCATTTTCAGTAAGTTTAGCTTTGTTGGATTCGATTTTACCATACAAACACAGATCTATCATTTCTATACTAATCCAAACCTAAACGAACAAGTTCTCGATATAAACGTACCGTAAATGAGTCGAACTACGAACACGAGCTGTTTGGTTCGTCACGACGATCTAGCACCAACAAGCTCGGGTCCTCGCCTTTGGATCTTGGTTCGGGTCGTGTGTGTTTTGGGTGTGTAGAGATTAGGATGGATAAATGGATGGAATGGAAAGGATTGAGGTTTAAGGGGGTATTTATACTCTCTTAAGCCCATGGGCCGAAGGCCCATATTTCCTTTTGGTCCCTATCTAATCCCATCTAATTATCCTACTAAGTCTTCATATTTTGCTGATTATTATTATCGTTCCACCAACTCGTTTATTTCACCCGACAAAATAATATATTAAATATTACTTTAGAAATTTCAGGATGTTAATCCTGAAAATTTCAGGATATTAAATATTACCTTGTTTGTTAATTCCCTCTAAAATTACTTTTTCATCATTTCTAATGTGACATTCATGACAAAACCGGATACACATTAGTACTTACAAACTCGAATAAGCGTTTAACCGCTTATTGCGTAACAAACAAACGAATAACTGAACGGGTCTGGTTATGACCCGGATATCCCGGGGGGGCCATCTATAAGTGATATATTTCTATTACAAGTCAACATATTGATATTAAGGCCTTAGTATGATAGCAAACTAGTCAAACGAAAATGTGCTCGTTTAACTACCTGCTATGGGTTTAAACATGAAATTTAGTTCCGAAACAAGCATTGTATCATCCGTTAAGCCGAAAAATATTTACCAAGCACTTTTTGGGATGTTTTAAGCGATCCATGAAAATATTTTCGATTTCTACAAACAAATACTATGTTTTTCTAAATTTACACAAAAATGGCCGAAAAAGACTCGTTTTGGCGCTGTTTGTTGTACCCGATATGTTTTTCTAGTCCAAAACCGAACCCGAAATAAACTTGGACTCAGGATTTCACGTTCGGGCACGCAAAACGAGACTAATGGGACAAAATTGGGCCCAAATGGGGCCCAACAAGCCAAGCCCGCCAAAGTGGACTTTTCCATCCCATTGGTTTTTATTTTATTATATACTATGTCCAAGATATTTTGCACAACAATACATGAACTAAATTCTAGAAAATCAATGTTCTTCAGCCAACCTTCATAAAACCCTAAGGTAAGGGCTTGATTTTGATCATTTTACACCTTATTAAACATGGTTTAAGCATAAACATGATGATTTGATTAGTAAAAGTCATAGTTAACCATGTAAAACTCTTTAAAATCATCCAAAAACATACTTTGATGTTAAACCTGGTTAGGAATCAGAATCATAATCTTTTTTGGCCATAAACACGGATTAGAGGGTTTAAACGAAGTTTTTACGGTTCAAAAGTTCGGTTTAGAACCCTAACCGAAATCCTAACTTTCATGGCTGGTCTCTTGATGATACATGCTTGGTTTGTGATACAGGACCTGTACTTAACTTATATAGAAGCACGAGAACCCGGAAATTGGATTAAGAGAGCGAAAACGGGCGAAAACCGCAAAGGTAATGCCGAAATGTTCGATTACGGGCTGTTTAGGTTAAGGTTGCGATGTGCATATTGTTAGGATATGAAATTTTGAAAGAACATCAGGGACCATATCATTGAGTCCCTGTCCAAATTTGGTAATTTTTCGACCATCCGAGAATATTTGACGAATTTATTACTGATTTGGGGAGTTTATTTGGGAAAAATACTTAAAATGCTGGAAAAATTATGAAGATTTGTGGGTAACTCAGATTTCATATATTATGATCACATATGAAATTTGGGGTCATTTGGAAAAACCTAGTTATGTTTTGTGCGCTTGCGTTTATTCGGATTTGCATAGTCGTTTTTGGCTCGAAAATGATATTTTGCAAGATTGTTAGCTTCTGGAATTGCTACAGGTTATTTTGAGAAGTGTTTTGGTCACTCAGGAATTTTGGCGGATTTTTTGGAAATCATTTGGTATAAACGGATGATTTTCGGACTAAATATAGCATATAAAATGATTTTTATAAATTTATGAATAAGTAAATAATTCCAAAAATATTTTATAAAAATATACATATTTATTTGATAAGTATATAAATTTTCAAGATCTAAGTATGCTAATTTGAAGATTAAACAAATTCAATTATGACGAAAACCGGCAAGTTCGTGATTTACGAACCTGTTGGAATATCAGAACATAAAAAACGATCAAAAAGCATATTTTTGGATTAATTATGTAAAAACGAACTTTTTGTGAGTAATCCGGACAATTTTGATAGATTGTGTGCGTTTTTCTCCAAATCAAACTGAATAAACGGAAACGAGCCGCGTAGCGAATCCAAACCCCTAAATTGTGATCTTTCTTTATAACTTAAACATTTTATCAACCAAAACATTTACCCAAGCTTACATCCCCATAACTGTTTTCTAAACGCGTAAACGAGCAACTTAGCCCAGCTGGTGAAACGGAGAAACTGAGCCAAGTTCGATTTTAAACATTAGACATTGAACAACATCACAATCTAAACCTACCGACGCTTTCTAAATGTAACAGCTATACCAAGATTAGGTATACAACCCAGTCTAGTATGAGGATTATAATAATATTAAAAATACTAATATTAATTATAGGGACTAAGTGGTAGCAAGGGAAACGAACCCCGAGCTGACCTCGCACTGAGTGCCTACAAAATCATGAGTTTCATGACCCCTATTTTCAAACTGTTTACGAACTTTTTGGGGTGAAAATCATATTTATATACATTATCTACCTGGAAACGGAATTGTCTGAACATTTACATACAAAAAGTCCCTACAAACATAATGAAATTACACGTGACAACACGTTTATACAAATATGTTGTGTACTGTTAAACATAACAAGCTGGGTGAATAACGTGGTCTGTAAAGGCCACGGGTGAATAACGTGGTCTGTAATGGCCATGGGTGAATAACGTGGTCTGTAACGACCATGGGGAATAACGTGGTCTGTGATGACCATGGAGCTATGATGGGTGAAAGGGGGGCCACAATAGTACCAAGCTAAAATTGAGTATGGCCTATGAGCCAAGTTCTGCTGCAACTTAATAAACTAAAGTTCAGTATGGCCTATGAGCCAAGTTCTGCTGCAACTTAATAAACTAAAGTTGAGTATGGCCTATGAGCCAAGTTCTGCTGCAACTAAACAAACTAACTTAATTATGACATGAATGTTAAGAAAATATTGTGATTATTCGTATTGTGGGCGGATGGGGAGCACAGTGTTTGGTGATACGTGATAAATACTTTATGTGTATGTGTGTCTATATACATACTATGTGAATAGGCGTAGGAAATACTATGTGTAGAAAATACTAATTGTTTGTGTGTACACTGTGTAATGTTTGAGTTTACGTGGAATCATTGTGGGCGGAAGGGGGCCCACAGTGGTTGATGTTAAGAGGAACCGTTGTGGGCGAAAGGGGGGGCTACAACGATTGATTTTATGTGGAACCATTGTGGGCGGAAGGGGGGCCACAGTGGTTGATTAAACAAGGAATTTGGAAACACGTAGTACGAACAAACAATCACGATTTTATCGTAACTTCAAATTTATATTATAACTTACATGCCTGCATATGTACACACAGAGACACAGCTGTACATATATACAAATGTAAATACATTTTTATATACGCACATACATGCAACTATGACCGTGTGGTACGCAAAACAGATTTCGTTAAAACTTATGAAACTCACCAACTATTCGTAGTTGACCGTTTTTAAACATGCTTTTCAGGTAATCAGAAAGGTTGAATAGATTGCTTATGTGTTTCGTGTTCGGATTGTGAACGACGCTGTGAGCATTTGAGTTAGAAGTAAAGTAGTTGAAGAGCTAGTTTGGATTATATCACCTAGTCTATAAAAGATGTTAGAACAATGTAATATATTGTAAATTAGTTAGTAATGTTTCTTTATGAACAATGTAATTGATACCAGTTTTATCTGTTACATCTTCGTTTTTACGCTTCCGCAGATCGCTCAACGGGGTGTGACATCTAATTTCACACTATTTTTTTATTCATTTATATGTAAAAAATATTAAAATATGAAAGTGGCTTTGTTTTACATCGAAACTAACAGTGACTTTTACTAATATTAAAATATAAAAGTTTCGGGCACCAAAAAAGAAGTAATTTCATTACTATATGATAATAAAAGAAGAAGCATTTTCAACATTTATAATGAAATATTCGGTTGCAATCTACTTCACTGTAAATATCAGAAGCATGCCGATTTGGACATTTGTTTAAGTTGCGACTAGAAGTTCTACAAAGTTTACAATGTTTTACTTGTCTCGCTAATTCCTTCCTCCTTTTCATTCGCTTTTTCCTATGTCGTCCCTATATTTTTAGATAATAGGGCATTGAACCAACTCAACTGCATTAGTTATAGGATCACTATTTTCTGCAAAAGATGATGTAATATCCAAAGTTCTTTTTTGGTATGATTGAGAGACGTTATTGAATTGAGCCTCTTCTCGACTCCATCGTGATAGCCAATAACTAAAAGGAATTTCAAAGCAACCCGTATGGAGAAGAACACTTAAGACTTGAAGACAAAGTATCCCGACAAATTCAATAGCATCTTCTTCAATAGGAAGCTCATTTAGATCCAAAAAAGTATGTCCATCCATTTGTAGAATAATAGTAATGTTTTATACCATTTAATTTTAAAAAAATAGATAGATAGATAATAAAAATGGTTGTTTAATAGTGAATACTTATAGAAAAATGGTGAAAATAGAAGTGATGAAAGAGTAATTTTAGAGGAAATTAATAAAATTATTTGGTAGTCATGAATGGAGGGAAAAGTTGGGAGAAAACAATAGAATGTTAAATATGATAGTTATTACAAGATTAATGGAATTAATGTCAAGTGATAGTTTTAATAAAAATATTCTCATAATATATGTTTCTTACATGTGCCCTTAGGGCACATGTTAGAAAATCCCTTAGTTTAATTATCTTGTGAACATTGGTTCTTCAAGCGTGCTTATGTCTTTTAGATCATTGGACGCTAAGGATGCTTCTTGGGGTGATTTACGAGCTTGGAATGATGACTTAGAAGAGCAAAATCCGGTGGCATGCTTCTCAATGTAGAAATCAAGAAAGAGAAAAAAAATCCCTACAACTAAAGCCCTTCGCGATAGCAAAGCAGGATAAAAGAGCTCCGACTATTTTTTCCTTTGCGTTACATGAAGGACCAAGCCAGAAGCCGTTCGCTCTACTCGAACCAGTTAAATGACGGGAAAAATAACCTAAATCATTTAAAAGTGTATTTCAGCCTCCATTCGAGATATAATTCATTCTACCAGCTATTGAGGAACCACAGGATGATTTTGCATCATTCCAAAGCCCTCGATTCGTCCAATCAGCCAATGTTTTCATCCTTTCTTCAGATAAGCGAGTTAATCATTATGTCGATGTCAGGCTAAAAAACTTTGTGATCACTTTAGGCTTGGGTTTTGTGTAAACTGACTTTGAATGGATTATTTGTGCTTCATTGATTAAGAGTTTGATTGAATATGCTATTTGTTTTTGTTTTTCAAATCGTGCATCAACTATTCGGTTGTGTTCATCAACATTTAGGACTAAGTTCTTGTGTCATTGATATGATAATTGCTAGTAATTGCATAATACTTGATTTTCATAATGTAAAACTGATAATTGGGTAGATCATGTTAAGTTGTGTCAACAATTCGGACAGGGTTTCGCTTGTCATCACAAACCAAACTACTAGGTCTAGTAATTATTATGCAATCAACTTAATTGAATCCGCGATTAGTTGGTTGTCACATTACCTGAACCTGGAGTGAATCACTCGTTTCTTAAATTGTTTACAACTTTAAAAGTAATCGTGTTCTATTAAACCATCTTTCAAAACTGCTTAACATCGTCTGTCCGCTTGGTTTAGTAATTAATAAGTTATGAGTTTTGCTTCCACTTTCCTTTGATTACCCGAGGAGACGACCATACTTACCCATACTATTTATAGGTATTTAAGCATTATAAATACTTGTTTTTTTATTAGAGGACGACACCTACATCAAAATGGTGCTTTTGTCGGGGAATCAACATGCAAAGTGCTAGTTTCAGTTTTGTTCCTTTTAATTTAGTTTAGTTGTTGTTTTTTGCTTTTATTATTATTTTTTTTTGTTTTACGCGGGGTATTCTTGTATTTCGTGTGTGCAGGTTACTTGACTTTTGCATGCATAATACATATCCTGAGAGTTCTAAATGACTTGGAGTTGGGTCTATGACCCTAGTGAAGGATATAAGGTCATGGAGGACGATGACTCGTACCCTCCATATTCATATCATGAGGCACCTTCACCAAAAATTCAAGGCCACTACAAGCCAGATAGATATAACCTAAGGAACTTCAACCAACAGGGTCTTTAGAAGCAGTACTGGATTTATTCATCACCTCAATCTGATTATCAAGGCTATTATGAGTCAATTGTTGGTAATCAAGGAAATTTTATCAAGAAACTATTAGTATGAGAAGAGAATTAAATATTACCAGTTTGAGGATGATTGGGAGCATGACAGTGATGGACCTGAGACGCAAACTTTTATAAGTTCCCGAGATGACGAAGAATACTATTATGATGAGTACCCAACCAATATACGAAGAAGTCTGTTAGTATAATAATCAAGGTGGTACATATCAAAGGAATTATTAGCAAGATCAAGAAGATCCCTCTGGTAACCAAGAAGAGTCTATAGAAGACATTATGGACATTTTAAAGGAGATGAAGAGAGATCAAGAAGTTCATATTAAGGCTTTAAAATCAAAGGTTAAAGCTTCAGGAAATATCAAATGCTTCCCAAGATGAACTGATGAGTTAACTATTAAAGAGGTGGCCCAAATTAAACAAGAACAAGAAAAGTTGGCTAGTGGTGCCGTGATTGATGAGGGAGTGATAGAAGAGGCTCTTTGTAACATCACGAAAAACTTGGTCCAATTTTGACAAATAATAAAGATGAGGGACAAAAATGGAAGATTCCTACATCTTCGTGCGGCGCGAAGAATTTAGGTCTTGCATCTTGCGCGACGCGAAGTTGCAACAATATAACATAACCCTGGAGCGACACGTCACAAGACACGCGTCACCACGATGTGACACGTGGCAGGTCGTAGTGACACGTGGGAACACGTGGCAAGTTTACATGGCGACTCACCAAGCCTACTACATCTTCGCGCGACGCGAAGCTGCTTCACGCGGCGCGAAGATGAAGCTTTCAGCCTATAAATAGGTCGGCCATGGGGGGTTCCTCATTCATCCCTCACACCTTCAAAACACACACATAACCTTGATATACATGCCATAACCCCGATATGCCGATATTCCGATGCTGTTGGCCTCGAAGTGCGTGCTAGAACTCTTCATAGTTGCTCTCTCGACTTTCCACCATCAAGTAGGAGAACTGCCCGATTGAAGCTTAGGCATTTCGTATAACAAGTCATACAAGGTAGGGGTTCGGCCCGATTATTATATTATAAATGGCTTAGACCCTAGTCAGGGATATAGCCCATACCTTGATCATATAATAAAGTGAAAATAGATTTCATAAGTCGAGAGTATAAATGAAATGTTATTCTCTATTATATATAAAGATTTTTATAAATATTTCTTATGATAAAACAAATTTGAAATATATTTTTCTTCATGAAAAAGAAACATAGTTTATAAATGAGTAACAAATGAAAGGACTAGAGGCCCTTATATTTTATAAAGAGATAAATGTCAAGGTAAAGGTTATGCAAACAGACTAAAGGTCTGAAGCTAGATCGTTGATCGAGTATTTATAAAACGTTATTCTTGTACTATAGGTCCGAGGTAACAAGGCTATACAAATCAAGTGAGATAACCAAATGAGAAGAAAGGTGAATACGTCTAACTTTTATAAAACAAGTCTATAAATGTTTACATGGGATTATATATCCCTAAAACTTTATAAACAAAAGTAATTGTTGGCCTCAGGCTATTGTATACATTTGTTTGGATCCTACATATGTGGGTAGACGGTGGGCACACCGCACCACACTTGCTAATGCCTCCGCCACGTTGGGCCGGACCTAAGTAATGTCCCAGAGGGGATTATCTCGTGTATATTGGTAGTTGCTAGGTCCTCGATGTTGCGGTATCGCTGAGCGGTTTCAAGTATAACTGGATGTTAATAATAGTAAATTTGATTTGGTCATTTCCTAAGCCACGATGGGCCGGGTCATAAGATACCCGAGGGGATAACTAAGTACTTAAATGTTTTGTGTCAGCGTATTCACCAGCATATGTTGCTGACGTATTTTTATAATTGTTTTACAGGTAATGAGGAATAGGTGATTTGGA